>NC_060900.1:4548100-4810600 GCF_014805685.1 Silurus meridionalis | reverse complement strand
TATATATATATATATATATATACAGATTGTCCCTGAGTTACGATTTTCCGACTTTTTCCATCTAACCATGATGATAGCAATTCAACAAAATTGTGATATACGTATATATTTAGGTTTAGGGGTTTGGCTAAAAAATTCAACGAATCTTTTCCAAACTATAATATATACTAAATAGAGTAATTTAGTGGTTAGGTATGAGATTAAGAATGAGGCAATGCATGGAAGAAGTAGACCCCAGAAATGGTATGCAATTATCCTTAAACACACACACACACACACACACACACACACACACACACACACACACACACACACACACACACAAGCACATACAGAGCTTCGGGAAATCTAACCTTGTGGTCCAAAAAAAAAAAAAACCTAAAAAATGACCACATAGAAAATAATTAAAGCCTACCAGGAAATAGAAATAAAATTCTCCCATGTGGTTCTCTAAATTTAGGCCATTTTTAAATTCTTCCAATTTATAGCTTTACACTTTAATCAGAACAAAAGTGAGCCGTATATTTTGCCTGAGACTACGTGTATTGTACAGATTGTTTTTTTTCTTTCTTTTTTTTATGTTTTGGACTTGCAGTCCCTGATTTGAGCCTTGGGAGTTTTCCTTGCCATGAAACCACTGAACGAGTCTGGAAGTAAAGCGTGTAATCAAAATGAACCAAGAAAGGACTATTTCTTACCTCAGTCGAATTTTGACATATACACAAAGAACCACACACACACACACACACACACACATACACACAAACATATATTCAATGCCCCTGTGCACAAAGCCAGCACCATGAAGATATAGTCTCCATGGGTTGGAGTGGACGATCTACTGCTCTGACCTCAAACCTACTGAACACCTTTGTGATGAATTGGAATACTGACTGCACCCCAGGCCTCCTCACCTCACCTACATCAGTATCTGACTTTATTAACACCGTTGTTGGTGAATAAGCATAAATATCCATAAGCACACCCTGAAGTCCAGTGGAACATCTTCCCAGAAGAGTGGGGGTTATTATAACAGCGAATGGGGACTAAATGTGGAATGGGATGTTCGAAAAGCAATAACCTTATGGTCAGGTGTTCACAAACGTTTTGTCCAGATAGTGTAGCTGGTGGATGTTAGTTTGCTCTTACTACCTTAAAAAGGAAGTAAATAACAGATATTCGTTTGGTTTATCATAATCGGAAACTTTTCATCATGGTCAGCATCAAAGCAACACAAAGATACCAAAAATGTGAATGAAAATGGCTGACCCCTTATGGATTTCTGTTGAGTTACACTTCAGTAAGCTCGTGGCAGTTGTGACTGATTACAGTAGCTGTAAGTCGTATAAATCATTTTAGATGAATGACAAGAACAGGAAATGACCTGGCGAGGCAACAGAACACAGGGGTTTGGGCATGGAGCAGATTTAGGGTGCAGAGATATAAGGACCCCATTTTGTGTGTGTGTGTGTGCAATGTTTTTTTTTTTGCTCCTGAGAGTCTCCCCTGTTCGCCTTCCACGGGAAAAGCAGAGTGGACAAAAAAAGGGGGAAAGGAAACTGTAAAAATAAACGAGTGAGGGCCTCTGCGCACACAGGAAATGACACGCGGCACAAAAATGGCCTCTGCCGGCCTCTCTCTGTCTCACACACACACACACACACACACACACACACACACACACACACACACACACACACACACATCAACCCGATATAATGCATTTGCACAATCAGTACATACAGTACTGGGGTTAGCTAACGTCTTTTTAATGTGTGTGTATACATTCCACTAACAGCTGTGAAAATGTGAACACAGCATAATACACACAGACAGACACACACACACACACACACACACACACACACACACACACACGTATATACACTACCAAATACACACACACATCTATACAAATAGCATACACATATGCATATATGCATATATATATATATATATATATAAATATTTATTTTATTTTAGTTGCCATTGTTGCTTTTGTGCAGTAGATACATAACAGTTTCTACATTATTTTAGCAAAGTCGTTTTTTTAAAACCATTTTGCGGGAGTCCCACAATGATTTTATTTTCCCGCAACCTGCACCCACAGGAGTATTTTACCGCTCACCATCAAATCTTTTCCAGCGCCGCACTTGTTTGCGTCGGTCCTGTGGGAGTGCAGGTCTCTACTGTGTACAGATCGTCTGCCATATTAAAATCTCTCTTTAGGGCCAATTAACATTGCATTTTACGTTGTTGTTTTGTTTGTGTTTGCCAATGAATGGTCATTTTGTGTTGTAATTTGGGAGAAAGGTGATTAGAGCATCAGTGTGATGAGTGTGAATAGATATTAGTGACACATCAGGACACCAAAGCTCTGGATCTGAGAGGGGATTGATTTCTTTGCTCATCTCTTGGTATTTCGGGGCTTTAGAATAATATGTGTGTGGGTCATGGAGTTTGACTTGTTTCCAGAATTTGATTGCAGTTTTCTGCATGCAGGTCAATTGGATGTTTTTCCCATGTGGTGATTCTTGATTTGGATTTCTCAGTGAACCTCATACCTCACTGCCATAGAGGGCTGATTCTCGTATTTTCAGCCAAATTCTAATTGGGATCTGTATAGGACATTGACGTGTTATGGCGTATGGCCCTGTTTGCTTTAATGGCATAATAAAAGTTTTCTGTGAAGGCAATTTTTTTAAACCCAGGTAGTTGTAGTGTAACGTGTGTGTTATCTGGTTGGTGCCTAATGAAAATGTGTTTTGTGTTCCCTGGCATCTGGATCTTTTCTAAAAGGTCATGATTTGAATTTAATTGAGGTTGACTGCCAGAGCCCGGTTCTGACCGTATTGTTCTAGCAGGTCCAGGTTCTATTGTAAGCCGTGTTCAGTGAGAGACTACAGGACCAGGTCATCTGCATAGAGCAGACGTTTGATTTGTGATTTGTGTTGATTGAGACCAGGGGCTGCAGATTGCTCCATACTGGTTGCCAGTTCATTGAATGTTAAACAAATTTGGAAAACAACCTGTCTCACTCCACGCTTCTTGGAAAGATATCTTTTACATTTCATGCTGAATTGTCCGTTGTACATTGATTTGATGAGGTCATAGGTTTTACCTCCTATGGCAATTTTAATACGTTTTAAAAATAGTCCTTGGTGCCAAATTAAGTCGAATGCTTTTTTAAAGTCAATAAAGCATGAATACATTTTACCTTCATCTTGGTTAAGATGTTTTTTAATTAGAGTGTCTATTATTGTTATTCTCTCTCTCTCTCTCTCTCTCTCTCTCTCTCTCTCTCTCTCTCTCTCTCTTCTCCACATCAATAGTATATTTAGGATGAGACCTGAAGCAGGCCAACCCTTAATGACCCTTTAGCTCTTTTCCTCTCATCTTCTCCGCTTTCTCTTTTTCCTCTCAGGCCCCTGGTGCATCGACAGTCATGACTTCTTAAAGAATAAATAAAGAACCTACTCGAATGGACATATGTTTCTGAAACACACACACACACACACACACACACACACACAGAAACACTCACGAACACACTTGCAGTTCTGAAGGAAAGCGACTATAGTGCTATTGGGCCAGGCTGTGCGCCATTCCGCTCTGCCGTTGTCCTGTCACAGAGCGCACAGGGAATTAGAGCAGAAAGCAAAGCACTCTGGGAACAATGGGCCACTGGTGACCTGATGTACATCAATGTGAAGACGAGTGTCCGCCTCACAGGCGTGGAGAGCTGCCTTTGTGTGAATCAGAGCAATGAATTTCCCATTAGACTCAGAGTAATGTTCACCATCACTGTATCCTGACTGAGGCTGTAACTAACTGCTGATTTCTAACCATTCGTTCTATAACTAATTACTCATCTGATAACTAACCATTTATTATATAACTACTTATTTATCTGATTAAACAATCAATCCTTTTTTATTGATTCATTAGTTACAAACATTTAATACTATGCATAACAATACAATCCCCCAAACTACACATGATGACAGAATACAACAACAAAACTAAAATAGACACACAAAAACAAACTAAACAAGTGCAAAAGCAAAAAAACAAAAAAACAAACTAAACTAAACAAATGCTACTGCAAAAAGTATAAACACAGCAACAAAAATTAACAGCAAACTAACACATGCAAAAATTATGAACACAACAGCAAACTGAAATAAAAACAGCAGCAAATCTATAAACACACAACAGTAAAACTATAAACACACATCAGCAAACTAAACAAACACATCAAAACTACTATATAACAACACAACAGCAATATTATAAACACATCAAAACAGAAAATAAAGTATAAGTTGCATCTGTGCTCTTCTAGATACATTTTGAGTAAACATACAATAACTGGTGTGTGTGTGTGTGTGTGTGTGTGTGTGTGTGTGTGTGTGTGTGTGTGTGTGTGTGTGTGTGTAAAGCATGGGTGTGAAATGTACATCCAGGACAAACATCTGTAGAGAGCAGAATCAATATGGACCAGCGTTCATGCAATTTGCAGACCCTCGAGTTATCGGGGTACTTGAACGCTTTTTTGGTGCTTACTAGAGTATGATAGTAATATGTGTAATAGTAATAGTATGTGTGTATGTGTGTGTCTGTGAGTGAGTGTGTGTGTTTGTGTGTGTGTGTGTGTGTGTGTGTGTTCTCTCATTTCCACATTCCCCATCTCAGTGATAAGAGAGTGGATGTATGTTGATCTTCACACTGAGAGTGTACCCAGTTCTGACCTTTGGTCTGAGTGGTGTGTGTGTCTGAGAAAAGTAGGAAAGTGTGTGTAGTGTAGCTCCTTTCATCACAGCACTAATGAGGACTGGGACACACCAGCCAGGAAACAGCTATTGTTCCATATGAGTGCAGGTTCTAATATGTGTCTCCTCTCTCTCTCTCTCTCTCTCTCTCTCTCTCTCTCTCTCACACACACACACACACACACACACACACACACCTATAATATCCTCTCTGTCTCTTTTTTACTCTCATTTATGCTCATAATTTTCACCCAAGGTCAAGAAATCTAGTAACCACAATTCCCTATATCATTGTCTCTTACATTCACTTTTACACTCTTGGTTTTAATCCTCCCACTTTTCCTCACTTCTTTTAATCCTCTCACTCCCTCACTTCTTTCATTCCTCTCATTTATCTCAATTCTCTCAATCCTCTCACTCCTCTCAATCCTCTCACTCCTCTCAATTCTCTTATTGCTCTCAATCCTCTCACTCCTCTCAATTATCTTACTGCTTCAATCCTCTCACTTCTCTCAGTTCTCTTACTTCTTTCAATCCTCTCACCTCTCAATCCTCTCACTCCTCTCAATTCTCTTACTGCTCTCAATCCTCTCACTACTCTCAGTTCTCTTACTTCTCTCAATCCTCTCACTCATCTTAATCCTCTCACTCCTCTCAATTCTCTCAATCCTCTCACTCCTCTCAATTATCTTACTGCTTCAATCCTCTCACTTCTCTCAGTTTTCTTACTTCTCTCAATCCTCTCACTCGTTACAATTCTCTCATTCCTCTTACTCCTTTCAATTATCTTATTGCTCTCAATCCTCTCACTTCTTTCACTTCTGTCAATCCTCTTCACTTCTTTCACTTGCCACTTGTTTCTCTCTCTCTCTCTCTCTCTCTCTCTCTCTCTCTCTCTCTCTCTCTCTCTCTCTCACACACACACACACACACACACACACACACACACACACACAAACACATACAGTAAACATACATACAGTATACAGTATAGACATGAACACATACACACAAGCATGCATACACACACACACACTTATTTTCTTAACACTTTTATCCATCCTTCTCTCCTCTCTCTCTCTCTCTCTCTCTCTCTCTCTCTCTCTCTCTCTCTCATGCACATGGCCATTTTACCAAACGAATCACATTGAAACGCCAAGCAAATACTGTTCCTTCGCCTTTCTGGTCTCACACAAAACCCCAACTGCTGATTACTGCTGCTGTTTTGTTTTATAACAGGACTTGACTGCACCATCTCATCTTAGAGATGGAATCTCTGGACTTGGATAAGCACAAGCTTCATCTGCACCATTTTGTGGTCAGCGTACGAGAACCCTCAGATTATTTCCCTCTGATACGAGCGCCCGAGGTTCGAGGCTATGCCTTTTTTTGACACGTATCAGATTTAAAGCCGCCACATGACTATACAGGATGTGAAGGAGTATGGAGATAGATGGAGCTGTGGTGAATAACTGGTCCCCTTTTGTAATATATTCAGCCTCATTGAAGTTTAGAAATGTCTCAGTTGGAAGCTTTGGTACATTTCTAAAGTGAACCGTCACCAGTGTGAAAAGAACCTGGATCTTTATTTTTGTCATACGAGAGCCCAGCGTTACAAACTGTCAACTGACCTCCGTCATTCCTCCCAATTCCCACCTGGCTAATAAATATCATGGCAAGAGTTCCAAAGGTTAATTAAGAGGCCAATAGTCTGTTTGTGTTCAGGGGGGTTGGACTGATAAGTGTTTCAACACATGGCTACAGGGCTAAATTAGGGTACAGGAAAAGGTGGAGGAGGTAGAGAGGTTTTTTTTTATTATTATAGGAACTGTCTTTTCCAAGCTATCCTAATTTTTTTTTAATCCCTCTTGAAGGTTTCTTTTAAACTAAGCAGGCACTATAAATGATTGTGTCTCATGTTCACCAAGGATGACAATAAAAATACACTACATTGACAAAAGTATAAGGACACCTGATATTTCCCACCACATGTGGTTCTTTCCTGTTACCACAAAGTTGGAGGCCCACAATTCTATAGGATGTCCTTGCATGAGTTGGCATTAAAATTGTCCTTCATCGAACTAGGACACCCAAACCTCTTCCAGCATTACAATGCCCCTGTGCACAAAGTGGTTTCGATATGTTTTCAATGGGTTGGATTGGAAGCTCTTGAGTGGCCTGCTATTGAGTTCTGACGTCAACCTGAATGAACACATTTGGGATGAATTGAAAAGCTGAATGACCACAAACCTTCACAAACTAATGGAACATATTCTCAGAAGAATAAAGGATATTATAACAGCAAATGGGGAGTAAATGTGGAATGGGATGTTCGAAAAGCACATACCAATCTCATTTTTAGGTGTCCACAAACTTTTGACAATCTAGTGTATATCTATAGGTTGAATTTCTTGTCCAGCACCAATCCAACTTTTTTTGCCTAAAATGTGTTGAATAATGTTTTTTTTTAATAGTCATTAAAACATATTGCACGATATGCCTTTCCAATTAACCAAACCAACTGTGCTTTTGTCTTGTGTTCTGGATCTTTACAGGGACCTAAAGAATAATCTGATCAGCACCATCATGCCTGGAGCTTTTCAGAGTCTAACAGCACTGAGAAAACTGTAAGTTGACTGGAATTAGTAATTGTGTAATCACTACTCATGAGCTATACAGAGGAGTCAGTCAATCATTATATAAAACTAGAGAATGAGGACAATATGGACTTTTTTAAAAATTGTTCTTCCAACAACAGCACATCCCGAAATGTTCTGGTGTGTTAAATGCAGTTTAGCGTCTACCAGAAGGGCAAATATTAGCAATTGTGACAAGTGTTGATAAATATGTAAATATATCTACCCCATTTGTACCCACATTATATCACATTTGTTTTATTTTATTTGCTAAAATTGACACATCATACATTAGTTTAAAGTTACATTTGTTGTGGAATATTCATGAGAAAAAAAATTATATTGTACATATTGCTTTTCTCTCACACCTCCCCATTTCTACGTTTCTTCCAATGGCTTCTTGTAGCAGTCCACCGCAGATATAATATACAATATATTCTTTTCAAATGCAGCTGGAGATGGTTCCACATGAACAGTCTAAAGTGAAAGATCTATGAAGTTCCTGAGCAACTCAAGAATTTTAAAGATGGATGTGGACTGTAATTTATATCAACAGCCTAGTACAATGGCTCAGGGCCACAGTTTGCGTGAACAGATCTCCATTAAATCACTGAGCAGCACATCTCAACAATGGCTGTTGTTTTGAGTCTGGTTCCTCTCAAGGTTTCTTTTATCTCTTTAAAGCTACCTCTACTCCTGCTCGTCTGGTCACATCATCTCTCAGGCTACAAGGAAGACAAGCTTTAAGATTTTTCACTGTTCTGGAACCCAGGTGGAAGAAAGAACTTCCACTTGATGTCTAAACAGCTAAGTCACTAGCAGGCTTCTAACCTTCTAAAGGTCTAATGAGCTAGCTCTTCCAGCAGTTCAATTGGCACTAAAAACTTTAGACAAAATGTTAAAACTGATGTAATTCTTAGTCTGTGAAGTAACAAACCAGTATCAGAATATATTAATTATGGCACTTTTGCAATAATCCTGTTAGTCATCAATAATAAATTATCCTGACACTAACATCTAATATGGCACACTAGAAACCCTCAGCCAGCTGTTGAGGGAACCGCAGGAGTCTGCAGAGGATTCTGGGATGGCTCTGAAATATGACAGTATGAATGCAACTAACCATTCACTGGCTTTTTCTTCATTGTGTTTTAAAGCAACCACAAGCCATAGTCACAGCGTGGCCTCTCTTGTTCAGACTCTACTGGGAGTTCATTTCACAGGAAATAGTTTGGTCAGGAATTTTTGAACGCAGAAACGAGGCCACAGACGATACAGCTTCTGTTAGCTGGAAGTGACCGATCCCGAATTCCAATAATGCTCTCGAACGGTATTCCTGGAATCAGATTCACAAACTCGGTGTATACTTTCATTCCATCTCTTTGCCTCCCTTTCGGATGTTTTGTGAGAGTTGGATCAACAGGCTTGCCTGAATAAACAGGCAAGGATAGAGGACACATAGCGGATAGCGGAGAGATCAATTGAAGTGGTAGCAAATGGACACGAGGACATGAGCGAGGAAAAGCAGAGTCTCCACCATTCTCTAGTCTTTAATGGTCTCCTGTCTTGTATTGTTTGGGTTAGGTTATGATGAGTTTATAGTAGCTTGTAGATCTCACATGTCGCTTTTTACTTCAAGCCTTTTAAAGAACGTTTTCAGTATGTGCTTACAAGCATTTCAGAGTGGAGTAAGAAGCTGAAAGGTTTTGACCATAATGGTGACCCTGTGCAGAACTCTCGGTCTTGGTCTGGCCTGGATTGCTCAACGTATTCCATTTTGGTCCTGTTTACAGTGACCTGTCCAACAACCGGATCGGCTGCGTGACTCCAGATATGTTCCAGGGACTCACCAACCTCACCAAACTGTAAGCCACTGTCTAATTCCCATTTTTCCCCATATTTTATAAATGGGATAAAAACTTAGACTTCAACTGACACAGTGGTGTATTAAAGTAAAGTATTTGAGTAAATGTACTTTGTCACTATACTTAAGCAATTTTATGGCTTCTTTAAAATTTTACTTAAAGATCAAAGGTAAAAGCAACTTTTACTCTCTACTCAAGTACATATATGATTTGATAAATGTACTTTTTACTCCACTATATTTTATTTGACATTGATGTTACCAATTACATTTTGCACCTCTGTTGACGATTTCATTAATGATCAACACTCCCTTACCCGCATCAGCGACTTTTTAGCACTGCTGGAATCATTTGTAGTTGAAAAAGAGCAAGAATAAAATGTGCCCAGATGAATAAAAATCTGATACTGAGAGGCGCATCAAATCACAGTCACCTCTAAAATGATTGTCCATTAACTACTAACGTTTCTTCACCACTACCTTGTGATAAGATACTGTAATTTTAATGACTTGTTTGATTTTTTGTTTCAATCTGGCATGTAAAAGAGGCTGTTGTGTTGATTTTGTTTAATGCAGTGTCGAGGTGTAGAATTTGATTTGTATTTTAGGAAAATAAAACCTCACAAATCAGCTGGTTTTGGATTTTCACTAACATGTGCCTTGGTGTTGAGAACTAGTGCATCCATGAGCCTGTTAAATATGAGTCAAATACTCAAGTACCGTTCAAATCCGATACTCTTAAGACTTTTATTCGAATCATATGGGAATTTTACTTGTAACGGAGAAAGTTTTTAAAGTCAGGTATCTATACTTTTACTCAAGCATGATTTTCAGATACTGTTTACACCTCTGCGGTTTCAGGAATATTTCAGGAAACATCTTTTCATCGCTGGAGCCGAACATCTTTCAGGAGCTTCCCTCACTGAAGCTGGTGTGAGTAAAGAATTTGGACATTTCTTCATTTTTTTTTTCACCAAACCACTGCAGCATGAGGAGAAGTGCATTATGGGTATTCTAAATGCATCACATGCACTCGAACAGATACCCAAAGCATCTAATGTTAAAAATTCCAGTTAAATATGTATCGTGGTACATGTCAGGTAAAGTAAGAATGACTTCAACAGTCATATGATGGTGGATAAGTGTGAAAACCCTATAAATGTCTATGTGTGTGTCATTGCCCTGATATTGATTCCCATCTAAGATGGAATTCTTCTAAAAGGAAGGCCGGTTCTTTTGTCAGCCATGCCTGGTTAATCCCATAACGTGGCCATGTAGGATATGATTGATATCAAGCTTAGTCTCCTACTCGAGGCTCACGAACATGATAGATTATTGTATAAGCTCTCTCTTCTAGCCAGGAGCTCACCAGGGAGCTGTGGAGAAATTGATTTTTTTAGCATGTGTATAGAAGAGCATGTATTTATGACCCTTTATATTAATGTCAGAAGAGGTATTTTCTCATCATGTACCATAGGAATGTACCATGTTGCATCATGTTTGGTTTTATACGCACACACTTGCAAAACATAAAAAAAAAAAATCATCCTTCAGGTAACGAGATTTGATTTTCTGTAATATTAAATAGAAATGGATTGTAAACATTTTTCTGTTCAACAGATTCTAAAACAAATATAGACTCTATATTAGATTAAGTTGCTTTTTCCCCTCTTAGGAACTTTGACTCCGAGTTCCTGTCATGTGACTGCGGCCTGCAATGGGTGCCGGGTTTCTTTCGCACGAGCTCGGCCAGACTCGGAGATGAGACGCTGTGCACGTATCCCCAAAGGTTCCTGAATAGACCGCTGCGAGAACTAAAGGAGAGCGATCTGACCTGCGGTGAGGAAATGCGTCCATGTGTCCATATTGAGGTCGAAGTCGAATCAGTTTTAAAGAGCACTGGAACACGGATTGTCAGAAAGTGTCAGTTTGCTGAACGAAAGCTTTCAATATCGGTTTGAATAATCGGAAAATACGACTTTCTTTGTATAAAAAACATCCTGGCTGGAGCTCAGCTTAAAATCCTGCTCACCAATTTTCCATAGCTTGCATTCCAAGCTCCAGCTTTTTCCCACTGGGGACCTGATTTATTTTCTCCATGGTTTTCTGTTCATTTCTATGGGGTTTTTACCCTTCTATTTTGTGCAATGTTTTAGGGTCTAGATGTCTAGAGGTGAATGTCGATGAGTAATTCCACTGTGGTTTTGTTGTTATGAATAAAAAGGAGCCTAAATGCCGCTAAACATCTCTGATTCATACCGGCTTATTCATATTTAACTGAACAGTAACAGAGCAAAGAATAAACACACCCAAACCAAATGGCCTTTTTTTATTTTATCAGAAAAGAAAAAAGTAATTAAATATTTGTTAAATTATAAATTAAAGGTATTTACCAGATGGAATTATTAAACCGTCTTGTGTAGGACATTATTAGAACCCTTATATACTGTATCTCAAGTAACAAAAGTTAGTACACCCCTCACATTTCAGCAACCATTATGGTATATTTTCTCAAGGACAATATTATAGACATGAAACTTGGATATATTTTAGAGTAGTGAATGTGCAGCTTGTATAGCAGTATAAATGTACTGTCCTCTAAAAATAACTCAACATATAGCCATTATTGTCTAAATACCTGGCAACAAAAGTGAGTACACCCTAAGTTATAACAGCTGTACGTCGCTTAACCATGCAAAGCCACATGCCCCATTCAGCATTGGACCACTGGATGTTCAACATGGCGCCTCATAGTAAAGACTCTGAGGATTTGAGAATTAGAATTGTTGCTCTCCACAACGATGGCCGAGGCTATAAGATCTGTAACATCCTAAAACTGAGTTACAGTACAGTGGCCAGGGTCATACCGAGGTTTTCCAAGATAAATTTGTTTGATGATGCCCAGCATGTGTGGTGACACCCTGGTGAGGAGTGGCAAAAAAATTGTTTCTTGCTTACAGTCAAGCATGGTGGTGGTAGCATCATGGTCTGGGGCTGCATGAGTGCTGCTGGTACTGGAAAGCTGCGGAAACATGGATTCTTACATGTACTGTGACATTCTGAAGAAGAACACAATGCCCTCTTTTCAGAAACTGTGCCGAATTGCAGTTTTCCAACATAATAACGACCCCGAACACACCGCTAAGATGACTACTGCCTTGCTGAGGAAGTTAAAGGTGAAGGTGATGGAGTGGCCAAGTATGACTCTAGACCTAAACCCTACTGAGCACCTGTCGGGCATCCTCAATTGGAAGATGCAGAAGCGCCATGTGTCTAACATCCAGCAGCTCATTGATGTCATTATGGAGGAGTTAAAGAGGATCCCAGCAACAACCTGTGCAGTTTTGGTGAATTCCACACCCAGGAGGATTAAGGCAGTGCTGGATAGCGATGGTGCTCACACAAAATAATGACACTATGAACACAATTTTGACATGTTTTCTTCACTATTTATTGCAGTTATTTTGACAGTAATGGCTGTATATTGAGTTATTTTTAGAGGACAGTACATTTATGCTGCTATACAAGCTGCACATTGACTATTCTAAAGTATATCTAAGTATTTCTATAATATTGTCGCTTGAGAACATTTAAAGATGAATGTGTGCATGTCTGCATTTTCCAGAAGGTCCCTTGGAGCTGCACACTCTGTTTCTGTTACCCTCGCTGCGGCAAGTAGTGTTTAAAGGAGACAGGCTGCCGTTCCACTGTACTGCCGCTCGGGTGGACAAAATCACTGCTGTACACTGGCGCCACAGAGGCCAAATTGTCAGTCACAACCCTGAGAATGGAGTTCTACTAGAGGAGAGCGTTCTTCATGACTGCACCGTTATCACAAGGTAATGACGACAGACATGCGATGTATTCGAATAGGCGTAACCAACCGTTATGTACCTTAACACCCCGGTTTTTTATTCCCTCCAGCGAGCTGATCTTGTCCAACGTACACGTCGATGCTAGTGGCGAGTGGGAGTGCGTGGTGACGACAGGCCGAGGGAACGTCTCACGTAGAGTAGAGATCGTAGTGCTGGAAAACAGTGCCACCTTCTGCCCTGAGCAACGAGTGTCCAATAATAGAGGAGAGTTCAGGTAAGGCTGGAACTATTGACCAACTCTAAATGTTAAGCATGTTATCAAAATTTTATACACTAACAGGGCATAACACTATGACATTATAACATTTTGAGCGGTGAAGTAAATAACACTGATAATCTCTTTATCAGGGCACCTGTTAGAGAGTTGGATATATTAGGCACAAAGTGAACATTTTGTCCTCAAAGTTAAAGGAAATATGGGCAAGCGTTAGATAAGGTGAGTTTGACGAGGGCCCCACTGTGATGACTAGCTGCAGAGCATCTCCAAAACTGCAGCTCTTGTGGGCTGTTCCCGGTCTGCAGTGGTCAGTATTTATCAAAAGTGGTCCAAGGAAGGAACGGTGGTAAAATAGTGACAGGGTCACGGGCGAGAGCGAAGGCTGGCCCATGTAGTTCGATCCAACAGATGAGCTCCTGTAGTTTAAATTGCTGAAGAGGTTCATGCTGTTGATGCTTGATGGGTCAGGAATGTTTTGGCAGCAAGAGGGAGTGGCAACCCAATATTAGACAGGTGGTCATAATGTTATGCCTAACCATACAGTTATGACTGGTGTATGATTATTCTACAAAGTGAATGATCATTCACATTAATGTCTAATGTGCTTTAGGTGGCCAAGAACTCTAGCTGGAATTACTTCATACCAGCACTGCCTTCAGCTGCGTTATCCATCTCTGGCTGGAGGGGGTGCCGTTGACCAGAAGAGGGCATCTCGCTATTGCGATCGCTCGGGACAGTGGGCGGAAGGAGACTACTCTCAGTGCCTCTACACCAATGACATCACCAATGTTCTTCACACCTTTTTACTAGTAGGTTTTTCACCAGCAACCACTTTTACATGGTTGTGTCTGTTAACCCCTTACCAATACACTACTTCTGGCAGTAGTTAAACAGTGAGATGGTCAAGGTAGTGTTGGCAAGAAAGGCCTGTTTCTGGCAGACCTTGAAGGGAGTCAAGTTTCAAGGTGATGATGTAATTAAAAAAGCATGACTTGGAAGTGGTAGTTTTTTATAACGAAGGGGACATTTACATTTACGGCATTTAGTAGACGCCCTTATCTAGACATTGGAGTTTCCATCGAAGGATAAAACAGCACTCGTTTTTACTTTCACTCAGTACATTTTATACAAACATTTCTGTACTTTCTACTTCTTACATTTTCAAACCAGGCTCATTTCTTTAGTTTTAATCTATTTGGTGACACGATCGATATTTATTCTTCTCATTGCGCACCGTTTTCAGCCTGTCATCCTATTTCCTGTAATCGCACGGCTTTTTCGACCTTCCACTGGTGTATCATTTCCTGGCTCTCACGCACCACAGACGTAGGGTATTTTACGAAGATAACAACAAGCAAGTCAGAAGGCAACAAGAAGTCTGGGGTTTACGTGAATGAGACAGAGGGAGTCAGTGATGTAAACATGACTGAGAACAGAGACATTCCTGATCACCTGATCATCATCGTTTCTCTGCTTGTGTTCTATTTGGTGGATGTTCACTCTTTGAATTCTGAATCTGCATTTGCGATTTCTTTCATTATCATAAATTATAAAATATTACAACGGGAGATTTTTTTTTTCTGGATAAGTGCATAACTCACATTAGACTCAAGTCATGGACTGTAGTTTTATTTTATTTCATTTATTTTTCTTTTTTGTTGTTATTGCACTTTAATTTGTAAAGGTGTTCCTTCGAATAAAAACAAGTAGTTTGAGATTTATTTATTTATTTGAACTACACTTGAATCCCAACCCCACCCCCCTCTGTAGCTGACCGGTAGTTTACTTGTACTTAACTAAAACAAAAAAAATTTCCACCTCTGTCCATGAGGTACACATTTACACATTTATTATTTACTCTTCGACCTTTTTGAGACGCAGGTCTCTGAACCATTTAAAAGAATCTGATGGTTTGTTCTATCAGAAGCAGTTCAGTGCCTGAAGCCTTGCCAGTGTTTTTTTTTTTTTTTTGCTGGTTAAGTAAAAAAAACTTGTTGGAATGTCACTTCTTGAGACCAGGGTTTAAATGGAAAAAAACCTTTGTGTCCTAGATGCCCATGAATGCCTCGAATGCTGTGACACTAGCTCACCAGGTGAGGACATACACGCTGGAGGCTGGAGGCTTCAAAGATGCTGTGGATGTTTTCTACATGGCACAATTGCTGCAGAAATTCTTGGATTATCTCGATCAGTCACGTGAGGTTTGTACAATATGCGATTTTTGAATGTTTCCAGTGTCTAACATCTGACGGATATGGTGCTGGATGTTTAGGTCTTACAAGCTATAGTTATGTATTCGTAATGTACTCTTGGTGTTTCAGCTGTCGGAAGTGCTGGTGGAGATGGGCAGTAACTTGATGCAAGTGGATGATCAGATCTTGTTCCAGGCGCAGAAGGAGAGGCAAGCATGCAGCTCTATAGTCTTCTCTCTGGAGACTTTAGCATGGCCCCAGCTTCACCCTAACGCCCAAGATCTCTCCATGGTAGGTGATATTTTAGGATTCAACTGCTATTGTGGCTATTGCATCTTTTGGCCGATATATTGTAAAAGAGTGCTATGCTAAGGAAATAGACATTGTGTTTTTCCTCCCAGAATGCACTGCTCTATGGCCTCAGGGCAGACTCACGCTAGCAGAACAATCGTAGCATTCATAAGTTAGCATGAGGGGTGAGCATGGGTCATGTCTTCACATATTAGTCTTGTTGTATGGCAAGTAGCAGCACAATTAGATAATCAAAAGCCAGTTTCATCGTGTGAAAATAATATTTTGAATGACGTTGCGTGAAATCGGCGTGTTCCGAATCATGTTCTTAAACATAGGGGTTCATTTTTGGTCAATTTCTGCCGTGTGTACAGTATGAATTCAAGGAAAGGATCAACCCCCTGAAACAGAGTATGCTTGTTTCATAAAGAAAAAAACAACACATTATCACACAAGCATTTCACCATTTCCTTGTAGGTTTCTCGGAATATTGTTATGGAAGCGCACTTGATCCGCCCCGCCCACTTCACCGGCATGACCTGCACTGCCTACGAGAGACGAGAGAGCTCGGGCACCAGCGGATTGGACGGGATAGACTCCAATTACGAGCAGCAGTTACACTTCCGCTGTACAACCGGAACCCACAACACGTCCCTCACTGCTTTCCCTTTAAAGGTGAAATCGAATAAAATTTGGCGAGAAGTAACTCCTTAAATACAATTATATTTTACTACAAATTTCTCTATTTTTGTATTTTTTTATTATAGAATGCTGTAGCACTTGCTTCAGTCTCTCTTCCTCCATCCTTGTTTTCTACGAACGCTCCTATGAGCTGTAAGCTGCAGTTCGTCACTTTCCGTACCGGAAGGTTCTTCCCGTTTATCGGAAACTCCAGCGGCGCAGCTCGTAGGAGGAGTGTGAACACACCGGTCATCTACGTAGGCCTCGGTGAGCTCCCGGGACGGTGTTGACAATGTGAAAACCATTTAAAGTCCACAATAGAAGCCTGCAAACCAGTAGATTTGATGTATCTGGTGTCAACATGGTACAATCCCCAATTCTAAAAAAGTTGAAAAATGTAAATAAAAACAGTGCAATGATTTCAAAAATCTCATAAATTTATATTCTATTCACAGTAAAACAAAAAATATCATCAAATGTTCAAACTGAGAATATGTACCATTTTAAGGAAAAAATAAGGTCGTTTTACCACTGTGTAGCATTACATCTTCTGTCCGTATACATCTGGGAACTGAGGAGACCAGTTGTTGAAGTTTTGAGAGAGGAATGCTGCCCCTATATGTGTCTCATACAATATTCTAGCTGTTCTGGGTGTCCTTTGTTGTATTTTTTGTTTTCATGATACGACAAATGTTTTCAAATGGTGAAAAGTCAAGACTGCAGTTAAACCAGTTCAGCACCCGGACTCTTATTTGTAAAAGATGCAGCATGCAGTTCGCATTGTCTTGCGTAAATATGCAAGTCCTTCCCTAAAAACAATGTACTAATGCACTTCCATACCATCAGAGATGCCGCTGAACTGAGTGCTTTAGCCAGCCAGATGGTCCCTCTCCTCTTTAGCCCACAGGATGTGTTGTCTATTGTTTCCAAAAGAAATTTTAATTACGTTTCATCTCACCACTGAACAGTTTTCCACTTTGCTTCAATACATCTTAAATGAGTTTTTTTACCCAGAGAGGATGGTGGCATTTCTGAATCATGTTCACACATGTCTTCTTCTTTGCATGATAGAGATTTAACTTGCATTTTTTGATGACATGGCAAACTGTGTTCACAGACAAGGATTTCTGGAGGTGTTAATGAGCCCATGTAGTGATTTTCAATACAGAATAATAACTGTTTTAAATGCAGTGCCACCTGAGGGCCCGAAGATCAATGGCATCCAATGTTGACTTTTGCCCTAGTCCCTTGTGCGCAGAGATTTCTCTAGATTCTTTTAAAATTTTCATGACATTATGTTCTGTAACTGATGAGACATTCAACTGTTATTGGAACATTATTCTAAAACATATAAGATACATGTTTATACACAATCACCTTACTGACCTGTTGTCAATTAACCTAATTAGCTGCAAAATGTTTTGAACGGTTACATTTTAAAAACACTTACTTTTTACAGACTTTTGTTGCCGCATCCCAACACTTTTTTAAGACGTGTTGCAGCCATCAAATTCAAAATTGTCTTATTTTTTCCTTAAAATTAATGTTTGGAAATTCTCAAGTGATGGCTAAAATCTAGCAATGCTAACAAACTTGTAGGCAAGCCATCATGTTCTTTCTCCTCAAATGACCCAGAAAATGTCTTCTCTTTCACACTCATAGATGGATGCAGCATGTGGAACAAATCAGCTCCTATCATTGTGTCGCTGCGTCACATGTCACCTGGTCACGATCCCGTCGCTGCGCACTGGACTCTGCAGGCGCTCAAGCATCATGGGAGTTGGAGTACGGATGGCTGTCACTTAGCGCACAGTGACGGTAGCATCTCAACGCTACGCTGTACTGTGCTTAGTAACTATGCATTGCTTCAGGTAATGCCATGGTCCAAGCCAAAGGATCAGTACTGTTGTTTCACTATCAGGCCACATCTTGGAAAAATTTGTATCAGTGTTGTGATAATCTAAACAAAGTGAGGCACTTGGAGATGAATAGCTTTTCCTCAAGTAAATCTTATCTATCTAATGAGCTGCTCTGGGATAGACTCATTCCTTTAAATAGGGAGGACGTATTTCCTATTAATAACAGACATTTAACACCGCATACCTCTTTTTCCTGACACAAGGCAAGGGGTATTCCATCTACCCTGGCTTTCACACGTCTCTGGAAAGCAGCCTGACGTTGATTGAGCGAATCTTTAAATGTGGCCACTTGCTTCCTGGCCTGAGACTGACTTTCATAGCGTTTATGTCATATGTGAGAAGGTTGATGTTTAATTAGAACTTAAGCTTCACATTGAGTTTTGGCAAAAGTGGTGGCTCAGGAATGTAGTCGTAGAGAGTTTAATGCAATTAGTTCCTTGATGTCAATTCATAGTATGTGGCTGTTGTAATGCTCTTCTCTCTCTCTCTCTCTCTCTCTCTCTCTCTCTCTCTCTCTCTCTCTCTATCTATCTATCTCAGGAGGTGCCTGAGTTCCCAGGTCTGAGTCCTGCAACAGTGGAAGTGCTCCACCCGGTGGTGTACACCTGCACTGCGGCGCTCCTCCTGTGCCTCTTCACCATCATTTTCACGTACATACTCCACCACAGGTAGCGAACCAGAATAGCTGAAATGTTTACTTTAGCTCTTACACATTCAGTACTTACACATTCAGTACTCAGCTATAGGCTACGTCTACAACTAATCCGGATACATTTGAAAACCGTGTTTTCACACTAACTTTTTCAATCGTTTCCCAAAAGTCGCTCATCCACACTGAAACGTCTAAGAAGGCTTACATCCCTGTACTGTGCACGAATGTAAGAAGCTTGGAACTGCATCATTTCCACCTGGCATTCATTTACTTTCCGACCCTTTGACATGTCACTGCAATGACAAAAAATGCGTCATCGTTTTTGAAAGCCTCTGTTTTCACGGTTCACGCTGCAAAATGAAAATGTCGTTTTTAAAATGAGGTGGTACCAAAAAGTTTTGAGACCAGCACTGTTTAGGAGAAAGTACTTTATTTATCTACGTTTAGACACCATCGCCTTCAAAATAGTCCCCTTGCACAGCACTTCCAGCGTTCTTATGTCCACTGGAAGTCTTCTTTCTAAAGCGTGTCAAAACGCTGACCTTTGAGCTGGAGCTGGAGCTTCATCTTTGGGAAGTGAGATCATGTCGTTTCCGGCGAGAAACTCACGTGTAAGGAGAGCTCAATGACCGGGTGCGCACGTGGTCTGATTATCACCATTTGTACAGCTCCTGATGTCCTGATGGACGATGTCTTTTGGCACATTGACTTATGAAGATCAGCGCACCCTGTGACTGTTCCTGCAACCTTGTGGTGCTATCTTTTGGCATGTTACAAAACTAGTCCCAGAACTTTTTAATCATTCCCAAAAAGCTAAGTTTTTCTTCGTCTAAAAAAATACCGTCTTAGTGGTAATGTTAGTGCGGACGTGGCGTTAGAGCGCAGCGCATGAAAACAATCAAAAGCGAACAAAAAGTGAGAGACGTGTCAGGAAATCTGACTTTTCATCATCCTGTATCCTTTTTTACATCCTCAGCTCTATTCGGATTACAAGGAAAAGCTGGCACACCCTGCTCAACACCTGCTTTCACATTGCCATGACGACGGCGGTGTTCGCTGGGGGCATCGGTCTAACCAGCCACCCGATTGCGTGTCAAACGGTAGGTTACTGGAGCTATGTCAAAAAATACCAGCACATTTAACTGCAAGCCGTCTTGTGTTTATTAGGTAACTGTTTTTGTGTGTGTGTGTGTGTGTGTGTGTGTGTGTGTGTGTGTGTGTGTGTGTGTGTGTGTTAGGTGGGCATTGTGCTGCATTATTCATCACTGTCTACTCTGTTGTGGATCGGTGTAAGCGCACGGGTGCTTTTTAAGGAGGCATTGTGGCAGTCTCCACGGCAACCAGAAGGCGATGGGACAGTGGTGCCCACTCAGCGGCCCATGCTCAGGTCAGTGATGTTAATCTAAATGTCCTAACCTTGTAGTTACTCTCACGCCATTTACACCATTCTAAACCCGCCCATGTTTAGTAGTATTGGTATACATACTATGTTGTATTTCTTCATACTTTCTTCATTGAACTAGAATTGATGTTTGAAAAGTGAGGATTTGAGAAGACTATGTTAAATACTAGTTTATACTCATCTCCATATCCTGTGGTTGCGGTGACTATAAAATCGTTCTACTGCTTTGGCTCACCATATTGTATGTTCTCAAGCACTTAAATAGAGGTGGAATTATTTAAGAATCAGAGACGGAGTCAGACAGGAGCAATACGTGGATATAAAGCACTATTTATATGGGTACAAGACCGCCCTGACACAAAACCTGACAAAGAGCACCATTGTTCTTATAAGAACCAAGAACCATCTGTTAGTGTGAACAAGATTAGAGAACGAGTGTCAAGGAAAATATACAGCGAGTGGAATAGATAAAAAAGTGGCAAGAAAAGCCATAAATCGAATACGCGATAATGCTAATTGTCAGTCACGCATGTTGACACACATATAGTTTCCTGTTCTCCCACAGCCAGGGTTCTCAGACTGTACTACTGACCTCTTAAATGTGTTCCACTGACCTCTATGCTAGCCACACACAGGGCCTGTCTCCGGGATAAATCATCTTCCTGTTTCCTACTCAGAGCACTTCTTCTTTAGCATCTCTTGAGAAACTACACAGTGGATTATTTCGCAGCATACAACTCAGACCAGGACCAGAATTATACTGTTAATCCAGTCAAATTGAACAAAGAGTGTTGAACGATTCTGAGTTTTCGGTTTAACAAGTTCCAGTCGTATTAAAAGCAGTTGATATGTTTGAGTAAAATCTTGTAGATGCTTGTCTCAGTAAAGAGACTGTATCTAGACACAATATAGGAACTTAAAGCCTTGATCCTGTAGAGCTTGAAGAAATTGAGATGGGCTGAAGATTAAAGGCAAAATGGGAAGGAAACCTTTAGTAAATAACTAAACAAAACAAAAAACAACACAAAAACAGCAAATCCGTAGCATTTATAGCACTTTGGCAATGATTAATACACTGAATACAAAATTCTTTGTTACTCACATTATTGCACCATAATGGTTCTTTTTCCTAAAAATTTAGGTTAAAAGGCCAAAAAATGTCAGAATTTCCCGTGGTAAAATACGTACTCCTTCACTAACACTAGAAATTCCTTTCCTTCAATATTAAACAAAAATCAACAATAGTACGTCTTCTGGAAATGTCAGTTACTATCTGTTCATACTGTGCAGATTACAAGGACATTACTTGCCGTTTTTCTTTTAGCTGGGGGTGTCATCCAGAACCATTCCATGTCTTTCCCTCTCTGTAGGTTTTATTTGATAGCCGGTGGCGTTCCCCTCATCATATGCGGGATCACTGCAGCTGTCAACATCAACAACTATGGGGACAACATTCCTTAGTGAGTATAAGAATACAGTGATTACGTACGAGTCATGTGTCATATGGGACTGATATGACGGAGAGATGGCACTATTTTACCCGTCATTAAGTAATTCTTTGGCCTCTTCTAAACTTTCTACTTCTTCTGACACTTTTGCAGCTGTTGGTTGGTATGGCAACCCAGTATTGGAGCTTTCTATGTCCCTGCTGGCCTGGTGATCCTGGTGACCTGGATCTACTTCCTGTGTGCCATAGCACGCTTGAGAAGCCGAGCAAGCCACATTGCCAAGGAAGCTCCATGCTCCACCTCTGGATCTACTCCTTTACCTGAAGCCCAGCCAGCTTTAAGTGCCAGTACCAGCTTACTTTCAACGGACTCTACAGTTGGCCCAGTGCATGCTGGAATAGTGCAGGAGGACCAGTACTCACTGAAAGTTCAGTTCTTGGCACTGGTGGCGACTCAGTTTGTGTTTTTGCTTCTGTGGTGTTGCGGTGCAATGGCTATGTGGCACACAGACAGAGAGAGGAAGTTATTCAGCTGTCTGTATGGCGGAACAGCGACAGGGCTGGGAATCTTCTTGGTGCTTCATCACTGTTTTAAACGCCTGGATGTCCAGGCAGCTTGGCTTGGATGTTGCCGGGGGTACCACCGCTCACAGCCAATTGCAGCCTACAGCCAACCCTCCACTGCCACTGCTGGAGTCCAGAGCACTTCTGAAAGGGGCTCCCAACTTTTTGTTGCGTCTCTTCCGACAGCAGAGCAAAGCAACTACTCTTCTTCTGCCAGGTCGTCGTCCACTCCGAGTGGCTCTAGCAGTATTGGCAATGGACCCTGCAAGCTCACCAACCTTTTGCAGGTGACGCAGGACAATGCCAACAACACAACAAAAGCTCGGGCAGGAACTAACACCAATACCAGCACCAGCACGGAGAACAACACTAACAGCAAACCTGCCAACAACATGCTGCTGCCCAGTATTAGCACCACACTACCTGTTCATCAGCAACAGCGTAAAAAGACTAGCGGTAGAACTAAGGCTGGAAGTGTCCAGTACCACCACCGGGTGGAGGGAAGGGGACATTATCGCCTCAAAGCACTACGTGGAGGAGGTGGCAGTGTAGGTGCCTTGGGCCCACCTGGGGTGGACCAAGTCAACATTCACCATGTTCACAGATATGCATCCAGTGAGAATGGAAGTCTTCGAAACAGCCAATCGGAGAGCCGTAATGGTCCCCTGACCAACGGTAGACACCGCGGGGAAGGACCGGGAACAAGTCCTTCGGAAGGAAGCGACGGAGGAAGCAGTGGAAGCAGGAAGCCTTTCCCACTTTTGCCTTCGATAGCAAGTCGGGTTGCCATGCAGCAGAATGGGCAGAGGCGCAGTACAAGCAGGGACAACCTTAAACTGGTCTCCGCAGTCGATAAAGACTTTAAACGAGGGTCATTTCCGTTGTACACCGACACCATAAAAGCTGCTGGAAATACAAGCGCCACAAACCCATCCACGCTTCCTGCCACATCGAATGGACTGATTAAAGGTTCAGTGATTGAACTGGACGCAAGTGGATCGGACCATTCGCAGGGGTCAGTTGGGATGAGGCCTGGGGTTTGGAAGAGTGAGACAACAGTGTGATGGTGACATAAGTGACCTCTATTTAAATCAGCTAACATTCTGTGTTAAAGGGAAGAGCACATTTAGCAAAAACCTTCCTTTCTTTAATCCCAAGGGAAGGAAACATGGGGTTTCTTCCAGGATTTGCCTCCCTGACAATTATATGTTTAATCATTTTCAGTGAATTACAATTTGCACCTTTCATACCTGACTGTTTGCCCGATATGTATTTGTTAAACTTTTAGGAGGGATTGAGTGCATGTTGGTGCCAGATACAGCAGGAGGTGTGTTGTTTGGACCTTGTTGTATTGCTAAAAAAAATTGTAAAAAGATGAAGGGATATACATATATGCAAAAAAACGAACTGTTTCCAAATCAGTATTATTCGTGATGAAATGTTGCCACAGTATTGTTTTTTTTTTGTATAGAATCTGTCTAATGTGTGACATTTAAAAGCTATTGCAAGTTTTTTTGGGGTTTTTTTCTTTTTGTCTATGCATATCAGTGGAAACAGAAGTGCATTCCCAGTTGATTTGTTTGCTCTTTTTTTTTTTTTTTTAATATAATGCTTAATGTGTTTGTCGTGCTTTGTATCTGGGTATCTGGCGAACGTGCACATGTGATAATGAGAGATGTATATGTCAGAATGTATGTATGTATGCAAGAATGTATGGATGTATTAATTGACTATTACAGTATTTAGCTTTATTTCTCTCTCCAGCACTGAAAAATACCTCTTGGCTTAACCGTTCCAGTATTAAGGACCTGCAGTGAGTTGACATCCCCTCTATGCTTTATTTGCGGAATATGTATTGGCACTGGGGGGGAAGATGCTGGATTTTTATTTTTCTGCAGAAAAATGTTTGCTGTTGCAAAGCAGGAAATAACTAATGTCTGTGTTTTATTAGTGTCCCTCATATGTGTGTGTGTGTGTGTGTGTGTGTGTGTGTGTGTGTGTGTGTGTGTGTGTGTCAAAGGCCAATATGATAATGAGAACCACAGGTCTATGCTGCCCTCTAGCGGATCACTCATGCCATTTATCAAATGCACTGCCAAACCAACATACCACCAGATGATAATGGCTCTAAGCAGTGATTTCATTGTTGTTGCATTTGGAAGAAATTTAGGTGAAGATTTTATTTTGTAATCATGTTTAACATGGTTTTCCCATAGCACTTGGAAAAAGAGTCCACCTTTGTGTGAGCAGGTTCAGGGTATCTATCTATCTATCTATCTATCTATCTATCTATCTATCTATCTATCTATCTATCTGTCTGTCTGTCTGTCTGTCTGTCTGTCTGTCTGTCTGTCTGTCTGTCTGTCTGTCTATCTATCTATCGATCTATCTATCTACTTTTTCATAGGTTTTTCTTTTACTATTTCTTTGTTTCTTTTTCAACTATTTTTTCTGTTTAATTTTTATTTTACTTTTTCTTTTACATTATTTTTTGTTTATTTTTTTAAAAAATTTCTTTTATTCTTTCATTCATGCATTCATTCTTTCTTTCTTTCTTTTTAGTTTTTCTTCTGCATGTTTTGTTTATTTTTAACTATTTTCTTTCTTCCTTTTTCTTTCTTTTTACTTTCTTTCTTTCTTTCTTAGTTTTTCTTTTACATTTTTTGTTTATTTTTAACTATTTTCTTTCTTTATTTTTTCAGTTTTTTTCTTTTACACTTTTGTTTCTTTTAAAACGATTATCTTTCTTTCTTTCTTTCTTTCTTTCTTTCTTTCTTAGTTTTTCTTTTACATGTTTTTATTCTTTCTTTTTTCTTTCTTAGTTTTTTCTTTTACATTTTTTTGTTTATTTTTTTAACGACTTTCTTTCTTTCTTTCTTTCTTTCTTTCTTTCTTTCTTTCTTTCTTATCATTGACATTTTCTTCACTGCTTATAGCTACCTAGTAATTCTATCATTTTTACAAACACATTTTTCTGCACAAAAACATAAACATAAAATATCCTTTGAAAGGGGTTTAAATTCAGGCTTTAGACATGATGGAACAGTTCAGATTCAACCATTTATCAAGCAAGGCAATGTAGCAGTGTCATGTAGTGTATTGTACTGTCCAAATAGGAGCACTTAGAACCGACTGAAGCCAACTTTAAAAAAAGAAATGAATAAACATGAATAAATAAATAGTAGCCTTGGTCTAAAAGAGGAAAACAGTGTTAGTCATGTACAAATCCTGCATTAGACCATGAAGTACTGTAGCTGTTCTTATTTATAACATCATATGCAAGTTCATCTTGATGACAGGATGCTATTTTTTATTTGTTTGGTTTTTTTGTTATCATTATATATTTTTAAACTTCATATCTTGAATCTGTCTTGGAGAAAATGGCCAGCTCTACTTTTAACACATGTTCAGGGATTTTATTTTTACACCAAAGAAGCTTCTTTAAACATCTTGTTCCAGGATTTGTACATTTTCTCTCATAATTACATCACAAACCTACTGCAAAAAAAAGTGCCACAAATTGGGCGAGCAGTTATTAAAGGTTCTTTGATGTCAGTATTTATTATAGTGTACATCACAAATAAGATGTGCTTTTTTATTTCATTGCATATTGGATTCCAGTGAGTTTGATTAGTGACATGATGGTGTGTAAGGGAAACTTTTTCCTTTTAAAAACAGACATGATGTGATTTTTTTTAGCACCAAATGACTGCATTAGGTCCATGGTTTCCAAATTGGGAGTTGAATGAGGATGAGATGTAAAACGAATTTATACAAACCACGTGTATTGTTTTAATGAGAAAAAAAGGTGTTTATATGAAGTTGTTTTCGTAAGCCATGGTTTAACAAATCGTGATTTTTTTTATACAGCCTTCAGTGGGCTTCTTATCTAATAACGATTGTTCTTTTTCTACTGTCAACTCGAGTTTTTAAAGGGATATTTCATGTTTTGTGTGTATTTATATGTCACTTTGCATCAATATGGAAAATTCCAGTTGCTTTTCAGTTCCAGTAATATATTTGCTGTTTGTGCCTTATAAAAATTCTGATGCAAAAATAAAATCTTTCTGAATGATGTGACTTTTCTTTTGTTATTTAAGACTTGAATATGTATAACAGATCTAGAAACCTCTGGATGGAGACAGATGTTTTACATTTAACCAGCAGTGCAGAATACATCATTGCATATATACAGTACAGACCAAAAGTTTGGACACACCTTCTCATTCAAAGAGTTTTCTTTATTTTCATGACTATGAAAATTGTAGAGTCACACTGAAGGCATCAAGGGCTATTTGACCAAGAAGGAGAGTGATGGGGTGCTGCGCCAGATGACCTGGCCTCCACAGTCACCGGACCTGAACCCAATCGAGATGGTTTAGGGGTGAGCTGGACCACAGAGTGAAGGCAAAAGGGCCAACAAGTGCCAAGCATCTCTCAGGGAACTCCTTCAAGACTGTTGGAAGACCATTTCAGGTGACTACCTCTTGAAGCTCATCAAGAGAATGCCAAGTGTGTGCAAAGCAGTAATCAAAGCAAAAGGTGGCTACTTTGAAGAACCTAGAATATGACATTTTTCAGTTGTTTCACACTTTTTTGTTATGTTTATAATTCCATATATAATTCCACATGTGTTAATTCATAGTTTTGATGCCTTCAGCGTGAATCTACAATTTTCATAGTCATGAAAATAAAGAAAACTCTTTGAATGAGAAGGTGTGTCCAAACTTTTGGTCTGTACTATATATATATATATATATATATATATATATATATATATATATATATATATATATATATATATGAATCACCAAAACAAATCCATGGTCTGGATCATCACTTATGATATATGACAGAACCACTGCATAGTCACTGTGTTTTCTCGTAAGTTGAAGAACACTAAAACACTGAGGGGAATGATGCTCAAGATCAGCGTGGTGTAATGCGGTATATCATATTGTGTTGAAATACTGTTACCAGAGTTGTTGATTTTCCAATAAATCACATCCTTAAAGGTTTTATTCTATATGTATATTCCCTTTTAATGTATCAATAAACACGATGAGTTATAATTGAAGAAATCTACTATAGGAATCATTGATTTAAAGAACGACCAAAAGGTTTGTAAAGGTTTTTAATGATTATAATAAGAAATTGATTGGTTTTATTGGAAAGAATAATCCCTGTGGGTCTCGATTGGTCATTTCTTGCCTTTTATTAGTAGCATGTCATGCCTATGGATACCATTAAGGACCAAGAGAACAATCTTTGCACCTTGTAGATCACATATTGGTAAGTATGTTTCACCAGTGGTTTCTTTGGTTTTGATGAGAATAACTTATGTAATGGAAATCTTCTGGTAATGGTTTTAATGATTAACAGCTGACTGTTTATGATATTTTTTAGTGGGAACCACTACAAATTGTATAATGGTTTCTTAAGAGAACTTATATCTATTTGTAGAGTGCAGCTCTATTTAGAAACTATGTCTACACTCTTTGTAATCTTATTCAGGCTCTGATTCACTGTGGCTGAAATCATCCCTGGGTGTACGGTTTAAGCCTTTAGGTGATTTACCATGGCGTCATCATACGCACATAGCAGCGAGTTATTTCTGTCTGAACTACCGGTTTTCTATTAAATCCCACCTCCTGTGCTACACTTGGCAAACAAAACCCTTCATTGTAACTCCGGATTGGCTAGCATTATCCGTTCTGTGCTCTGATTGGATTCTAAGTTAGAAAGCTTGAAATGGGAGTTATATATTCCTAGTCATAAACAAAACAAACAAACAGGTAAATAAATAAATATAATCATGCATATTATATTTATATTAAAAGTATTTAATTCACCATAATGCAGAATCACTGGGAGCCCTGAGCCACATATTATACACATTATACATCATGAGAATCTCCTGTTGCAATAAACTTATAATTTATTTACGACTCTTGGTATTTTCTTTTAAATGGAGCTTTCTTCTTGCTTAAAGTCTGCTGCTGTCTAATTATTTGATTTCTCCCCCTTTCCCTGGAAACAGCATTGTCTGGGGTTTAGTCCTCTTTTCTTAGGCTGGCTTGTGGTCCTAATTTATCATTGAGGGAAATTGGCATATTGTATATTTTTCAATATAAAACACAGAAGACTGTGAAAGTGGATGAAATGAAAATAAATGATGAGTTAAAAAATGTTTTTGGTGCTTTCTGTGCTCCAGGGTACCAAATGATCTGGGGACGGTGGTTAAGGGCCCAAGCTTTTCAGGGCACAAAAAAAACAAAAGATATCCTGACTCATATCCTGACACAGTAATGAAATCATGAATTAAACATTTCAGCATTTATAAATGAAAAATTCGAACATTTCTGATTACGTATGCATGTATTACAGCATGTGTCGTGGCTTTAGAGTACAGAAATCCTCCCAGAAGTGTTTTGTTAGCCTTCCCACGCTCAATTGAGCCGAATCAGATTCACACTGGAATCGACTCTTGTTTGAAAACGCAGAACCGACTCCTTTCAAGTATCGACTCTCAGCACTTCTAGTAGACTCGATGGTTATTAGAATCTTTGCTAGCTCCCTATTACAACATTACAATATTATACAAAAAATATGCAAAAAAGGGTTTGCGGCGTAATTATAAAGTATAATTTAAAGGATTTCCGGGTTTAATAAGCAGGATCCTGTATAGTTAAATAAAAAAACGGGCCAGAAATGCGAGGCTTAAATAAGATTCGTACCCGGTGGGGGCGTGGCTTATGTGCGTGGTGTGGGCGTGGCTTCTCTGTGTGTTGATAATAGCAACCGCGCGGAGTCTAGTAACAAGTTTATGAGGAAGATCACCGTGACTCGAGCTTCTGTTTGGAGTAGGAGGGAAAATCCTAAAAAAAGTTAGCTCGGTAAAAATATGCATTTTAGTGTTTAGAAAAAGAATTCCGTGTTGTGGAGGATGTCTTTAGCCGAGCAGAGCCAGCAGTGGTACCCCACCAGCGTCCAGGTGACGGTGCTTCAGGCGCGTAACTTGCGGGTCAAAGGCAAGAACGGGACGAATGACGCGTACGCCATCATCCAGGTGGCTAAGGACAAGTTTTCCACCGCGGTCGCGGAGAAGTGCGTGGAGCCCGTATGGAAGGAAGAAGCCACCTTCGACCTGCCGCTCTTCCACCGAGGCAACGCCGACCGCTGCACCCTGTACATCATAGTGATGCACCGCGCCCTGGTGGGCATGGACAAGCTGCTAGGCCAGGCCGTCATCAACCTGCTGGACGCGCACGAGGACAAGGCCTGGAAAAAGACCAAGTAAGTCCCTGGTGACCTCTGGGGGACACCAAGATAGTGTAGAGAACTTTCAAACCAACCAACCAACCAACTCCTTGAAATCCCAGATTGTTTAGATCAGGAGTTGATCACATTCAGTCTTCTTTCATCCATTCTAGAATCCAGCTGTTCGAGTTTTCATACAGATGTTTGCAGGAGTGTTATAAAATGGACCCCAAACCTTATTTAAAAAAAAAAATTAGAAATAACTTAACATGAAGCAAACACACACTATGTAATGTAATTAACAGCTGATAGTTTGTAATGGTATTTGTACTGGAAACCATTAGAAATACTGCAGTGTTTTTTTACACTTGCTTGTTGTCTTCTTTCATATATCCTAGAGACCAGATTTAGGTGTTTTTTTTTCATACGGATGATTTGGGGGGTTGGTTAGACCCAAAATCTTTAAAAACTTGATGAAAACTTCCTTGGAGTGCAGCACTATTCAGAAACGATTTTGTTTGTAATCGTATTCAGGCTCTGATTTACTGCAGGTGATATCTTTAGGTTTAACAAACAACCAATCAAGTCGTTTTAAATACCAGATTGTTTAGATCAGTGGGCAGGTGTGGATCAGCTTCAGTCGTCTTTCATCTAGAAACCAGCTGTATGTTTTTGTTCCATACAGATGTTCTGAGGGAAAAGTGGATTGAATCGACTCAAAACTTGACTTGGAAAAAGATGAAAAAGTAGAGTATAATCTAAACCAAGCGATTTGATTGGCTGCTTTAAGTTGCGTCTAGGAGTGAACAAGAGTGTGTGTTGGGGCGAGTGAGTTGTGTGATAGGCATCCCATCCCCAGATATTGAGTTTATAGGTGCGAGTTGTGAGTATAAAATCAGTAAACTACTAGATGCAGTTTTATATATTCACTACTTCTGTTTTCCTACTTGTCAGGGCCAAGTGACGATCTGCACATGTGGTATGAGATGACGCACTCAAGCAGGACTTTTGTCTCGTTTCGCTGCTTTTTTCACAATCCGTATTTCTAACACAACCGATTCGATTCCCTAGTCAAGAGCTACGCTTGAGGATCTGTGTTATAAAAATCAGCACAGGCAGTAGTTTTGTCATTCCTTTCCAGCCTAATTTGTTGACAGATTAATCATTAGCTCGAAGCCTGTTCCAGGTGTGTTGGCAGTACGGAAAACTTGAAACTCTGCAGGACGGTTGAGAAACCTTGGACAAGGGTGGGCCAATCAGTAGCCCAGGCACCAGAGAGAAAAACACATTGCATGTCCAGGTTATTGTTGTTTGGAAGTCATAGTTGCCAGGCAGTAGGTTATTAAAAAGATTGGGAGGAAAAACTACGCAGAACTAAACGCGAGAACTAAACCTATTTAGTGCATTTAATTGCCATATTACATCAAAAAGCAAATACAAATATATGTATAAAAATATACAAAAATCTCTCAAATTACTAAAAATAAAAAAGTTAACCACACTTTACTGTGTTTTCTTTGTTTTAGTTTGAAATGATCCCAAACTTTGGAAACTTTCAGTCGTTTTCTTTGGCGTGAATCTTCTGCTCGCCTCTCGCTGTTTTCTCCCCGTTCCTCCATTTTCCATTCTGCAGCTTCTTCTGTGTTTACCCATCCAGAGCAGACCAGAGTTTAGCGGGTGGTGCGTCAGTAAAAATGGTCCGTGGGGAAACACAGTGCTCCGGGTGTAATTAAATGGACTAAACGAAGCATCGAAGCAAATCATTCACCTCAATGCTTTTATACTCGAGTTACTAAAGTTCATACCATTTTCTCCAAATTCCACCACCTCCTCAACCACTCACATGAAGGCTGCGATGTGATTGGCTCATGGTAGATTAGTGCTTACTAGGTGGATTAATTAGTGTGCACTGGTGATATTTTCTGAATCAGGATCTTCTAGGTCAATAATATGAAGTGTGAAGCTGTGATGTAATTTTCTTGCTGTAGGTAAATACATGTAATAGCAAGACTTGGTGAATATCTTGTGTGTGTATGTGAGAACAGAACACCACGCTTTTTAGCCTAGTCATTTAGAAAACTGAAACACTAGGACTTGGCAAGACTGGAGCCTCTACATGCATTTTTAGTTTAGTCTGTGTTGTTTTGCTCAATTTCTACAGGTCTATATTGTTCTGCGAATGGCAGGAATTTTATGTAGTCCCTCCCGACCATTACGCTGTTTTTTTAATTTCCCAGGTATCATATGTTCTTCATGTTTTCATGTAGTCTCATTCTGATTGTCTATTTGTAATTTTCCAGTGTGAGTTTCTATGTTTAGCATCACATATTGACCTAAGATAAAACCACACAAATATGCTACTGGGTTGTTATTGAGGGCCACATTCCGGTGGTTGAGCGATCATCACGGCTAACCCGTGTCCAAATCCTTTCAACCTAATTCATGCATGTGGGAACTCGGAAGTCGCTGCAATATTGTTACTTATTCTGGTAAATTAAATGTAAAAAATCCCGCTTTAGTGATTTATTCTGCTGCGGTTGCGGATCGCCAATCAAGGCTCTTGGCTACCGAATCGGAAGGTTGAAAGTTCAAATCAAGGCTGCCGCAGTGGTCTGCCAGGCCTTTAACTCTGCACTGCTGAGTCAAAGCATGTAAATAAATGTAAATGCGAAATACGTTAATGCAGAGTTCAGCATTTTGACAAGAAAAGCACTGGGAACGTTCAACAGAGGGAGGAGCGAACACCATTTTATTGCCAATATCACTTTGTCTGTTTAATTATCTTAATTGCCCCAGGTCCTGCTCTGCTGCCTGGAGGTCTTGGCTGGGAGCCATCATCCAGTTTGTCTTTATTTGCAAAACACAAACAAGGCACAATCCAGTTATAGGTAGCATACACTTTGAGGTAAAAACACATTGTGTACTTTATGAGGTCACCTGTCCGTTCATCTGTTTCAATGCACTATGTATGATTACATATAGAAAGTACACTTAGTTCATCTACTATCACTTTTTAAGCTTATTCCATCAGGCTTCCAAGCAGCCTAATATGAGACTGGACAGTACATTGGAGCTTTTAATTGCCTGATGGTTTGTTTTAATGCATTTGTTACAAATTTTTAGACACTATCGTCCTAAGCTTGTTTGGTATTCAAGTGCCAAAACTATTGAATGTAAGTTTTGAAGCAATGCGAAAAAGTATACAATGAAGAAATAAATTAGAAAGCAAACCAAAACATTGAATAAACATCTTTACGCTCTGTAACTTCTCATGTGGACGTGGCTTAACAGTGATTTACTCTCATTGCCTGGTGGGATGAACAGCTCATAGAAGCAGAGTTTTTTTTTTTTTTTTGTGTATTAGTTTGTAGTTAATATTTGAGGTAATGATGATTTTACACCCCTCATTGTTTAATGTATGAATCTCTCCAGAATCTGCATTGTTAAATTCTGAAAGCTGTTTGTTTATTGGTTCATTCGATCAGATTATCCAAACTTAATTTAATGATAATCTAATATGTTACCTCAGGAAATTACAGAAGTGTTACCTCAGAGAACAAATAATGCTGTTTGTGTAAACCCCATTTTCAGTTGCTTTTATTTGCAGGTTGTTTTCCTGTTTTATTTTGTACACTTTTTGTTTGAGAAAAGTAAAATTCAATACTTCTGGCACAACTATAATGCCACAGTTTAGACGAGTCTGATGAGGATGGTGAATTTACAGGCTGAACCTTTTGTCCAACACTCTCTAATTTCACATAATAAATATTTTAAGAAGCTACCATGAGTAATATGAGAGAATTTTAATGACAACAGTCTTCTACAGAATCACACCCAAACACGAGAAGTTGTTTTTTCACACGTGTCTCTTGCTACAGGGAACATAATTCGCCTTCCAGTCTAGGGTTGGAAATCAGGCGTGTACTTTCTTTGGGTTGGTCACCATTCATCTGTTTTTGTTCTCGGCCTATCCCTCTTGATCCCCTCGCGTGATGTGTCACAGGTGCTGCTAACCGGCTTCCTGGTTACATTCAAATTTGCTCGATGAGCTCAGCGAGGAACTCGGGGCTTATCTCAGTTTCAGGTAATCAGGATATAGAAGGGGAAAAGAAAATCAATAAATAGACCAACTTCCATTCTCGGTGGTTAAAGTGCACACTAGAGGCAGTGTCATCATCTGTTTGCACTCCAGGCAAAACACACACACACACACACACACACACACACACACACACACACACACACACACACACACGTCCTAATAAGCCACATGAAACTGGAAGCTGTAAGTAGTCAAGGTCAGGGCATGTAGTGGGTGAAAAATAATTGAGAAATCCCAGGCTTTGTGTTCTTTGTTCTTTAATATTTAATACTTATTCATAAATTTCATCTTTTAGACCTGATTTTTTTGTAGTAAGATAATGATTAATGGCTCATTGTCAACCAAGAACATTTTCAAAACCTGTATAAGCATTTCCAATTTTCTTTTGGTTACTGGCAACGTTTTTTTATCGCTACATATTTTACATATGTTATACCAGTGTTATTAAATTCTCTATTCTGATTGGTTGCAGTGGCTGTAATTCCGGTAGATATTTAAATCACAGGTTTATATCACTGTGCTTGTTCTGTTGCGACATATGTTATTGTTTCTATAGTAAAAACTTGTTCCCAGGGACAATAGACACACTATATATTGTGAGGATTAATGGAGTATAAATGTGTGATGCCTTCTGTAGATCTATGGAAAGAGTTTCCAGTGTCAGCACATTAAGTTTCCTGAGGACAGGCTTCAGGGTTGTGGGCCTGTCCAGTTTCTGATTAAACTGCTTTTCCATGTAACTTGAACTTCTCTTGGAGAGAGAGAAAAAAGAGGCTGTTGAAGGGAACACATTCCTTTGTTTGGTGGATATTTCACAATGTTTAACTGGGATTTATTAAAAAGTGTTTCTATAAAAAATAATCTGTAATCAATGTATATTCGATAGTGAATCGATTTTAATATGCCGATTCTGCGCTTTAAGAGAAATGAACTGCTTTATGGTGCACTGTTTTTGGAAAAGATGATCTCAGATGATATGATTTGTGTCGGGCTGCATAAAACTACCTCATAGTTTGTTTGGGTTTTTTCCCTCTAGAACAGCGTTCCCCAAATTGTTTCATTTCTTAATCCTTTAATGTTGAGTTTAATAGAAAATGGTCACGTTCTTTGTGTTTTGAGGCCTAAGTTCAGTTTGCTATTTTAATCTATTCTATTTGTACAATTTCCACTAACTGGCTACAAAAATATTTTTGTCCCAGTCACAGGACTCTCTGAGAATGTTAGTGTGTGTGTGTATTCATGGACCTGGTTCTATTTTTTTTGACATTTTATAACATTCTCGTGCGTCAGTCCTGATAAGAAATAGGCCAACATTAATACCGACATTAAAGCCATTTCACCTCCACATTCCATCCACAAGAGACTTTGAATATGGTCTGATTTCCCTGCAGGTTTGTGAGTGGGGTAAAAAAGGACTCTTGTACGTCTGCGGTTAATTGATTTGTTGGAAAAAAGCCAACTCATTGTACAAGCCTGCACCCACTTCCCCATGAGAGAGAGAAGTTGAGCTCCGTGTTGAAGCATAACGCAACAATGTCTCTCACCTGAAAGTCTCGCACTCTGCCTCTATGCAAACTGAGAAGTTAGAGGCGTTTCCCCTTATTTGCCTTTCGAGGTCAATGTGTTTTTGTTCAGATGTCCTTGTGAGGAAGAACCCGTCTTTCTGCATGATGTTCACTGGAATTCCGAGCGACGTTTCGTTTGTTAAAAATAGCCAAGGATTTGGGCTAATTGTGAACACACGCTCAATTATGCTGATGCATTATGGGTGGAGTTAGGCTTTTCAAATAGAGCTTGACATTTTAGAATCCCTCGGGGTCACGCCCATGTTAAATGCCAAGGATGAAATTCTGCGTTGCAAGTAATAGTTTGTCATATAGGGTTTTTAAAAGGTGTGTTTACTTTAGAATTGGATAGAATTAGCTTCTGTTGTGCTTTTTGTACAGGTTTAATATCAGATCTTTTATTATACTTTATCGTTATCATTTTGAGCGAATTTATTGGTTCAGAGTTCACTTTGGTTTGCAGTTGCTTTTTTCCTCACACACATACACACAGTATTGAATTCTGCTTGTCCTTTATCTCGGCACTTGTTGGTGTCGAGTTACTGTGTCCCACTTCACTGTAATGTTGATCTGGGAGCATTAGCTGATGCCACCATGCCCCTTTGTTTCTATTGAAGAAATAGCCTGAAGGTTTTCCAAACAAAAACTATGTACTGCTTTTGTAGCATATACTTGATCATCCTGGACAAGTCCAAGAGCAGTTACAGAATTTTGTCCTTTTTTTATTTGATTTTTTTTATGTAACATATATAAGCTATAAAGCGTTTATATCTCAGCGAGAGATTCAACAAAATCATCTCCTGTTATGTTCCCAACATCTTTTATTGTACTAATATTGGGACGTGGAAGATCGTCGAGACTAGACTGAAAAGGCTGAGGCATTTCATAATCATAATCTTAAAAAAACGCATTTAAATGTATTTGCCTTAATATAGATTTGCAAGACCAGTAGAAATTGTACAGTTCATCTGAAAATGCATCTGACTCGAACAGGCCACAGCTTTCTTCAAGTACACCACGAGTCCAAAGCCCAGAAGTGTACAGTTACGCCGCACTCTGAAATCCTTCACGCTCTGAATAATTAATTTAGCTTTTTCTTGCTCGAAGAAAGGGTTGAATTTAAACCTGTTTGCTGACTTTTCTTTAATCCTGTTCTGCTTTTAAATCGTGCTTGACACACTTCTGCTAAATACGTTGCTAAATACTGTATTACACACACCCTCGTTGAGAAACCCAAGACCTCCATTATTAAAATGGGAACAAAAAAAAAAGGCTGAGCAGACTGGATGAACGGGTTTGGAGGTTAAAGATCCCGGAGTGTTTTCTGTGTAAACATGGACGTGCGTGTGGAGAGGACACGGACCAGTATGAAGCCGTGAAATCCTGGTTTCTGTTAACCCTTTTGTCTTGGGTTACATCTGTCCCTACATCCACCTTATATAAATGAAATGGGCTCAGGCTCGTTCCCAAAGTAGTATCAATTTCAAAACCATGCACATCCTTAAATGGCGGTAGGCTGTTTTTCTTGGCTTGTTTGGATCAGCCTGATAAGGCGCTTAAAATAATGTGTTGTTTTTTCTGCCCTCCCCAGAAATATCTGAGCTCTGGGTTCCCATTTCCTGGAGCCATTATTAAAAACGTTTGGCTTCCATCTTAAATTCTCCAGTGTAGAAAGCAAGAACATATTGCTCTCACTCAAGAAACCGACCTCAAGGTACCTCATGGTGCCCTTACTTTCTTTAGCACGAGTGGAATACCCCTTGCGCAAGGTTGGCAGGTGGTTGGTTCCATGTGTAAAGTTACCAGAGATAAGCTCTTTTTATCTCGGATATCTTGGCCATTTCTTCTAAAGCCGATTTGTTGAAAGTAGATCTGAGGAATGTGGCGGTTTCCTAAATAAGCACACAAGATTATGATCTCCTACGACTTTATGGAAGGCGCATGTCCTCAGGGACGCTGGCTTGTTTCTACTGTCTACATCGTGTCATGCACTGGTGCTTCTATGTCTTATTTGAACTTTCATTAACCTCCACCATCCTACTCTAATCCCTGCTGGGTCTGTTCTTTTTAACTAGATTTTGAGGTTCACTCGGACGATTTGCCTGGAAAGCAGATTTGATTGGTCATCCGAGCTTATCTCGCCGGGAACCGCCTTATCGAAGTCCAAACATCTCCAGTGCCAGGGTTTCTAGCTCTCTTATAGAGAAACCAAGAGAAAGAATGCAGCAAAACACTTCACTCAAACTGGTTCTCACCGAGTAGATCATTTATTATTTTTTATAAGTCTTCATCTTAGTGTCCACCTTCGTGTCCCAAAGAATCAAATCTAATTTGTTTGTAGTGGCATTTGTGTTCATGTCTACATTGGTTTTGTTGCATCAACGACAAAAGGCTTATACACGCCATATAATCGGAGTAATGGATTTAGTTGGCGGCGCAGATTGAAATGCAGTGAAATGATTTTAATTGGTTCATGTGTTCGAATACATTGTTCTGCATCAGATTAGACCTTTCTGGATTTGATTGTGGTATTGATTACATGCTTGTCTCTAGAAAATGTTAAGTAAGTAATAGCTCCTGCAAATATATAGACCTCAGACTTTCAGTTGTGGTCCAGAGCTTTAATGTATATTTAGAAGCTTCTGCCAATGGTTGCAATTAATTACTAAAGATTTACATAAGTACCAGAAGTGCTTTGTCATCATTTTATGTTCACATTATTGTTTATTCTCTTGTTGTACCACATAGACTTTATACATAGACTTTATATGGTCAACGCTATATCAGGGGTCCCGAAATTACGGCCTGTGGGCAGAATATGGCCAAGTTTGGAACGGCTCTCTGAACAATGCCACAGACATATTTTGAAAATGAAACATGTCTGGAAAAGAAACACCATGGTGGTAACAGTGGATCGGCTTTAGCCATGAGTCAGTCTGTGTGCTGAATCATACCAGTGGTGGTACCATCAGCACGGACTTATTGCTCGTAAATATAAAAAAGGGCCTACTCTGAAAACATAACCTTCACAGTACAGTGAAATCTTGCACACGACCGTTCCTTGGAATGTTGTATCCGTTCCCTCCCTTCGTGTTCAGCTTGTTTGGCCTGACCGCGGGAGTCTCCGTGTGGCTTTCCAGCATTGCTGTATCTCGTCACTGTATGGTTGAAGTGTTTATCACAGCTGTGTGTGGGTGGATAAAGGCATGTTATTATACCCTCTCCCGAACAAACCTATCTGCTAGTCGAGCACAATACAGGCTGATTCCTATGCCGAAAACAGAAAGCGAGTGCTGATAAAGCACAAACATGTAATTGTCTCTCCGCCCCGTCCACTGGCCTTTCATGACCTTTGATTTGTTAGAACATTCAGCAACTTTTAAGTCGTTACGAATAATAGACTACAAATACACTGAAAATGGCTGTAAATATACTCTGCGATATACTGAGGTAAAATGCAACCTTTCCTGTATTTTTCAGTTGGTACAAGCTGTTCGATAAGAACGGTAAGGCAGACAAGGAGAGAGGCGAGGTTCTACTGGACATCCAGTTCATGAGGAACAACATGACAGCCAGCATGTTCGATCTGTCCATGACCGACAAGCCCAGGTCCCGTTTTTCCAAGCTCAAAGACAAGGTCCGGGGCAAGAAGAAGGACGGGCTCTCTGACTCCGCTTCCGCCATTGTTCCTGCCTCTGTTAATCAGGTCCTCACAGACAGCGAGGGGGAAGGAGAGGAAAGAACAGACTCTCCAAAATTGAAGAAGTCTTCTAAATTTAAGTCTCTTTTTGGATCAAAGACAAATCTCCACAGAGGCGTGTCCCAATCCATGTCTACCCTTGGCACGCTGCCTGAGAAGAACAGCTCGCTGAGCAGCAGCCGATCCTCGGGCCTCAATGAAGAATCTGGTGAAGGTAAAGATTAAAAACGATATTTATTTTGCCCTAATTTATGCCCTTATTGCATGATTAAGGTATTTGTGTTGCTCTATTCGTAATACAAGGTGTTCGGGTGTTTCATTAATTCATTTTTGTCCTGTTCTCTCACGCAGGCAAAACCAAGTTTAAATTACTGGGCCACAAAAGAAACAGTAGCACTGACAGCAAAATATCTTTAGGCCCCTTCTCCCTGCTGAATCGCTCCAAACAGAGCACTCCTGACCAAAGCAACCTGTGTATCAACGGCACTCATGTGTACGCTGAGGATCAAGAGAACAAGGCAATTTCCGGTTCCTCCCTCAGCCTGAGTGGCTCTGGCAAGGGTTCCATAGAAGACCTCCGGAAATACCACGAGCGAAATGCATCTGCGGGCTCCACTGACTCGTTTAAGGGCCTCAGTATTCCTACCTACAAACCTGACTCGGAGAGGGAATTCCAAGTCCAACAACGCCCTCAAGAGGACGAAGATAAGAAGCACAAGAAAACAGAAGGACGCCTGCAGGAGCTTTTGGATGAGCAGGAGAGAAGGAAGCAGCAAGAGCAAGACGAAAGGCGGCGGAAACTGGAGGAAGACGAAGGGAAGATGCAAAAGGAACGAGAGCGGAAGCGGCAGGAGGAGGAGGAGCAGCAAAGGAAGAGGCGTGAAGAAGAGGCGAGGAAAGCAGAGGAGCAGAAACGCCAAGAGGAGTCCAGAGTCACCGAGAGACTCAGTTCTCTTTTCGGCCTAGGGCGGAAGAAAGAGGAGCCAATTTCTCCAGCTGCAGAGAGTCCCAAACAAACGGAAGTATTAGCCTCCTTAAACCCGTTTGAAGAAATTCCACTTGGCTCAGACAACCTAAATCCTTCTATAGAGGAGAAACCAGCAGACCCACAGGGGGGAACTGCCTTCACTCCGATGCCACCCTCCAGCGGCTTTCCAGCTCGTACAGCCAAGGTTTCTGCGGTCAAGCCGAGGTGAGGGTTTTTTTTCCTTTTAATCCCAGTAGTAGCCTACATTTAGCAATTTGCCATGTTCTTTAAGACGCCATACACCGTACATCTTTCTCCAATTAATGCAAAGTAAAAGGTAAGTCTACCATTCAGTCTGCAGCTTGTATAAGACCCTATCTCAGTTAAAACATCGGTCATTATACTGTAAAAAAAAAAAAACTAAAACTCTCAAGCACTTCAAACCCCTGCAATTCTAGACTTCTGTTCAACAGATGGAAGGAACATGACTTAAAAAGAACCATGTTTTTGAGTACATCCTGACCTCAGTCACCGGAGACCGGATTAAATACATTGTTTCATGCTTAAATGGTTTAGAAGATCAGATTAAGTTTGTCGTCGTCTTCTTTCTGCTTTTCACATTAGGGGTCGCCACAACGGATCATACGTCTTTATACCCCACTGTCCTCTACATCTGCCTCTTTCAAACCAACTACCTTCATGTATTTCCTCAACACATCCATAAACCTCCTCTTTGGTCTTCCTCTTTTCCTCCTACCTGGTGGCTCCATCCTTAGCATTCTCCTACTGATATAACTCATGTCCCTCCTCTGCACATGTCCAAACCATCTCAATCTCACCTCCCTCACCTTGTCTCCAAAACGTCCTACATGTGCCGTCCCTCTAATAAACTAATTTCTAATCCTGTCCATCGTCGTCACTCCAAACAAAAATTTCAACATCTTCAGCTCTGCTTCCTCCAGCTCCACCTCCTATTTTGTACTCAATGCCACTGTCTTTAAACCAGACAACATCGCAGGTCTCACCACAGTACTATAAACTTTCCCTTTCACTCTCGCAGATACCCTTCTATCACAAATCACTCCTGCTATCACTCTTTACACTGTTGACCCCAGGTACCTAAACTCCTCCACCTTCTCCACCTCTTTTTCCTGCAACCACACCACTCCACTGCCCTCCCTCTCATTTACACACATGTACTCTGTCTTACTCCTATTGACTTTTATTCCCCTTTTCTCCAGCGCATACCTCCACCTATCCAGGCTGTTTTAGTTACTGACCGGCAAAAACATTTCTAAGAATTGAAATTGCCTCTAGAAATTCTCTTTATTATATATTATGTTTAATATGCTAGTGATACTTGATCTTTGTATTCAGTGCTCTAATTTCAGACAGACTGCCAGACTTTTATATCAGAAGCAATCAGAGGAAAATTTAGCGCAATTTAATATACAAAATGACGTTACCTTCTTCAGTGCTTTTTTTTCTTGTCGGGCTTCAGATTGTTCATAACAGAAGTTTCTGTCGAATAAATTTCCAGGAACGGTATATGAACTTCCAGGCTAAGGCAAGCTACATGCTATTTGAGTCTTGACTTCCATGTGCCCTACTGGCTCCTCTTGCTGAATGTAAACCTTTTTCTTTTTTGGTACCGAGTTCTCTAGTTCCATGCTCTAGACCCCCCCTCCCCCCAACACCAAAATCTCCCCACACGTACAACGAAAAGGATTGCATTTTCTTTCATGTGGCATGAGTCAAACCTATAGGACCAGTTTGGTAATGATGCTCTGATTGGTCAGCGGCGAGGGAATGTGGTTTGGTAGGTCAGCTGAGGAGCTTAGGTATGGAGAAGAACAGGTTGTGGATGAGCAGCGTGATTTCACCGACTGCATTGAACACATTGCATGCTTTTTTCAAAGTTCTACTTATTTTTTTACTTGAAGACATCTCTGCTTTGAGGACATACAGATGAATTTAAAAACAAATTTCTTTCATTGGTGAGTAGTTTTGCTGTTGTAGTAGAGTGTGCTTGTTAAGACGAATGGGATAAATCCTGGGTCACAGGTTTCCTGGAACTGTGATTTTATAGGTCATATAGTGTATAAACAGACCTAGTGTATGTTTTTATCTTTAATAAGCAATACGTCTCTAATAGCGTATATTCTTTTGATTGTCCTCTACTCAGTAGGTTTAGTCCGGTGATTAAAATCTCTCCAGATGATTAAATAGCTATGATGATTAAAGTCTGTGGTCCCTGACGGTATGCTCTAATGATCATCGATACACAGACACGGACATTCCGAGTCAGCAAAAAAACAATCGTATGCATTACTGTGGAGCTTTGGTATAAAATGTTCTGTTCTTGTGCGCATTGTTTTATTGCTGTCTAGAAATCTTGCAAAAGAAATGACAAGTTTAGGGTTAATTAAGCTTTTTGACAATACTGGTTTGTGAGCAACCCATATTGCACGATTGTTGTACAGAAGATGGCACCATGCAAATAAGAAACTAATCGCATTTTCGGTTCCATGTAGTAGCAAACCCCAGAACCGGGCTAGACTTTAAAGGTTAACTCGTGATCATGGACTGAAATTGTTTTTTGTTCTTGCTCCTTGGCAGATTGACCCTCAGTCAGAAGACTGAAACCGATAATACTGACTCCCCTGCCCCCCCTGTTCCCTCAGACACCCAGAACTCTGTTCCTGCTTCAAATTTTTCCCCTGAAGAGTCACCTAGTGATCCTTTCGAATCTTTCGATATGTTTTCTAACCTCCACTCTTCTATGGCACCTCCGAAACCCCAAAGAACCTTTTCAGATTCGCCTAGAGGCAGCATGGAGAACCTTTCAGGAGTTAATAGCAGCACTAGCTTGTCTGAGGAAAAGAGCAGAGCCCTGCAGCCACCCAGCTATAATTGGGATTCATCCAGAAATGTAAAACACCAGTCACCAGACTCCGAGAAAAGTCAAAGGCCTTCTATTCCTCTTCCTGACTATGAAGCACTTTTTCCCAAGAAGAGACATGGTGTAATGACCGACACCCGTTGGGAACACATCATTGCTGAAGTGAATCAGAGAAAGATGACTCTTCAGGATGAAAAGGAAATGTCTGTAGATGGTCCTGATGAGCCTGTTTCCAATAAAGCTTCGATTTTAAAGGAAAGGAATACATCAAGCTCTGACCCGCATCACAGCGATCGTCAGCTCGTGTCCTCTGCCTCCAAGAAGGGGCAGGCACCTAAACAGCCTCTTGTTCCTCCCAAGCCAGCTAATTTGACCGCATCAAAACGGCAGCTTGAGCCTTTTTCCGAACAAAACCGTTCCCATGAAAGATTAGATTCTCTGCATGGTGGAAAGACCCCAAATTTAATGTCCATTCCTGACCCTGTTCTTAGTCAAATTCCAGAGCCAAAAAAAGAAAAACCAGCCCCCATAGCCAGGAGTATAAAAAAGCCATCCGATCAAAGCAGTGATGATACTACAGTATTGCCTTTAGCCAAGCCTAGGCAAGGAGCTCTAAATAAAGAACCTGCCAGGCAAGTTCAACCAGAGCAAACTGTGCTTGCTTTTGCATCTCCAGCAGGTTCTCAAGAAGAAAGAAAAAGTGGTTCAATGATTCCTAAGAATTCCTGTGAGAATGTGAGCTTTGAGGAAAGAAAGTCTATACCTGTAAATAAATCTGGTAACATACCAAATGAACAAGCATTGGCAAAAAGTGCTTCTCAGAAAAGAGAGACTGAATTCAACCCTTTCCCAAGTGATGAACTAATCCCTAAAGATCCCTGGGCTTTACCACAACAGACCATGGATCAAGATGACCTTTTCACTGGTGGACTGAAAAATCCACAAAAGCCTGAAGAGGAGCGCTTTTCAGATGACTTTGATAACATATTTGGATCTGCTCCATTGAAAAATGATCCATTCTTCGTACCCAAAAATTTCCACGAATCCGTGTCCTCTAAAAATGACACGGATTTGAAAAAATCGCATAACTCTAGGCCTTCATCCGAGAAGGTGTATTCACAGAAGAAAAAACTAGCACCTCCGCCTCCTGGGAAGCCTGTAATAGGACAAGATATTATTGATGGACCAGTCCTTCAAGAGGCTAATGATCATTATGCTGCATCAAAAGCACATTTGGACCCATTTGCATCCCTGTCTTCAGCTAGTCCCGAACTCCAGTCTGGAAGTGTGTCTGGGGGCAAAAGCACACTCTTTGCCAGGGTATTTCCCTCTGAGGTTCAGTCAGGCACTTCACAAAGCAGTGGAGGTGGTGGGGTATTGACCTCTCGCAGGTGAGAATTCCCTACAAATCCCCAACACCACTCTACCAATCATAAAGCAAGTACTACTAACCCTTGGAAACCCCTTTGGCCTTCTTATTTCTGAGGTGCCCCCCTCTCTCTCTCTTTCTTTTTGTGGCTATGATGCTCAAGCTGAAATTTATCGATCATTTATTGCAACTTGTTCAGCAAGACCAAACAGGATTCTTCAATCCAATAAAGATTGGTTTCCAAGACATTAAGCCTAGTTCAGAAACGCATTAATTCCAGAACTAGTCTTAATGTTGCTGATTGTTGCTGGGTTGTCTGCTGTTTCAATTTTGATGGATCTTTCGATTGCACATCTCTATATCTTTAAATAAATCTTTATTCAAAAACCTACTGCCTGTATGATATGGATAATATAATGACATTTTGATTTGAACAAGTACTTTGTATTTTAATCTCTTGGACAAACTTGGTGTGTGTAAAGGTTTCATGTTGGTCTCTTCATGGTGAGAGAATGGTGGTGTTTTTGCTTTTCCTCAGATTACTTTCCTTTATTCCCTACTGTGTCAAACTGTAATTGACTTTAATAATCAAAACAGTTCAATACAATTAATTTTTTTTCCCACTAACCTAACTAAATTTTTTTAAATGTGCAAAACCAGTTCAAACACAAGCTGCACTCTGATGTATGGTTGTAAAAAAAAAAAATAATAATAATAAAATAAAATATTATATATATAATGCATGTATACTTTTTTTTTTTTTTTATATATATATATTTTGGAATTACTGGTGAGAAGTTTTCTACATTTAAATTTAACTTCTGTTTTTTCTTAGACCACATCCAGTGAAACCTATGAGTCCTTATGAAATCCAGTCTCCTGGTACGATTTCCACCGGAAAAGATTTCAAAATTCAAACCATTCGGGAAGTGGCTGAAAAATCAAAGGTTAGTAATTCGTTCTAAATGCTGAAACTGACAACTACAAGTCTTTTTTTGTTTATGCATCAAAATGCATCAAGGTTGCTCAAAATGTACAATTTTACTTGGCAAATTGCACATTGATTTTGACAGGCATTCAGAGCAACCCTGTATTCAGATACTGTATATAAAATAACATTTAAATTAATATCTTAATACCACTTAAAATCTTCTCTTGATATGTCTTGTCCCTTTTGTAAAAAAAAAAAAAAAAAAAAGGTTTCCAGGCTTCTTGGTTGCATTTTTAACCACTTTAGCAGCCATGATTTAGGTTAGAAATGCGCATAAAGCACAAAAAAAGGCTTTGGAGGGCACCCTGTGGCACAGTTCACGAGCAAACATGAGACTCTTCATGCATCTGTTTTACCACGAGACTGAATCGCTCCCGAGTTTCATGGTGAGAGTCGGTGTCTAGGGTTAGACACCCACTAAAAGGGTCTCCCTTAATGTGTCTATTTTAATGGGGTGCCTCATGAAGGAATGCGACTGTTTTTTCTAGAACAGATTTTGCTTGTAGAGAAGGTTTCTGAAGGACTGAGTTGATCTTATTTACGTTGACAAGCCTGTTGTTAATACGGCTCGAGTTCAGTGTTGGCAGTGGGTTACGACAGCAATTTGTTCGAATGGAAAAATGCAGGACTGTGCCAAATCAATAATCCAGTCCACTTCTGCAATCCACCTATTAAAAGCTGGGCCCTTGTGTATCAAATTCCATCTGATGTTTATTGGTAATTTTGAACACTCAAGCCATACCTTAATACACTTCTGATCTCTGTTCCTTTCTCCAGCCTGTAGAGTGTGGCGCCTACACCCAGCTCACTCAGGAAGAGCTGATCACCCTGGTGGTGAAGCAGCAAACCGAGCTATCCAAAAAGGACGAGAAGATCCTTGAGCTGGAAGACTACATTGATAATCTGCTGGTGCGTGTCATCGATGAGAAACCCAGCATCCTTTCGGCCTTGAACTCCAAGGCTTAGGGGAAGAAGTAATTCACCATGACACTACGAAGTGGAATAGAACTGAACGTTGTCTATAACGTAGTTTAAAGAAAATGTGACATGAGCTTCCGAGGAACCAAACCTTCCAAGATGGGGCTTTTGTTCTAGACTTTTTAGCTTGGTTGCACTTCTTCTGACAGATGAAAGAAGATTGGACGACTGTTCCTCTGGACTAATATGTGTTGATCTGTTAATATTAGTCTCAAGTTGAGACCAAAAAGAAGGGGCTATTCATAAAACGGTGACATGAAGGATGAGCAATTTTATGCTGGAATTATTTCTTAATGTGTTTTAATGCTCTACGAGTGAATCTTTAATAATGGACAGAGGAGAAATGTGATTGGATGCTTCATAACATTGCATTCAACTATGGAATCATTCATATTTTATCACTGGTTCGGTGTCTGGAACCAACCCAGTCCAATATCCATGTGATGAAATATGTCTATTATTTGCATTTTCTCGCCCCTCACATCACATGACTAACACTGGAATTTCCCCAGATTATCGTACCTTCACCCCCGACCAAGCTATAGGTTGTACTCGTTCTTGTCAGCTGAAGATTCGTGAAGATTCAGCTGAAGAACGTACACGGAGGAATTTTCCAATTACCGTTGCGTCTTCATTCGTTCTTTAAGATAATATCATTAATCGTTATTTATTGTCTTTGCTGCTGTCTTCAGTCTTAATGCTCATATAAGGAAAGAGAATTTTCCACTATCTACATCTCTAGTGTTAAGATATTTATTTTTCTAACTATATAGTGAAGAAAATTGACTTCATCCTGTACGAATACTCAAATCCTCAGGCCACCGTCTGGTACCATGACCTCATTGCTATATAACACTCAAGTCTATGATTCAGTGTGACCTAATCAGGAGTTGGTTATAGTGGTGTTTCAGCAATTCTTTGATTCTTTCGAGCTCAACCGCAATAAGACGATCATTTATTTTGTATACCTGTGCCTTCTTGTGTCCTTTATGTGTAACAGATTTCTTTCTACACTACATTCCTATGATCAAATATATTTTGGATAAAGTATGTATGATGTTTAATAGATCCTTTTTTATGTTTATTGCATCAACAGTTGATAAATGTACATTTTATTCTGCTCTATAAAAGTGATTAAAATTATTTATACCACATGATTTGGATTCTCAAGCCTGATTGGTCGGGGGTGTCGACAAACTGGTTGTCATTTCAAAGTGTGCATAGAAAATGTAAATAGATAAAAGGATGACACTCAATGTTTTTTTTTTTTTTAAAACGTTTGTCATTTAAAAAAAAAAAACAACAACAACGTCCCTCTCTTATCTATATAGTGATGCAGTCGCACTTTAGACCTGTAGTTTTTCCTGCTCGCTGACTGAAGTGTTGCCAGAGTGGTGGCAACACTGGTGAAAGGTTTTTCCTTCGATTAAACAGCGTTGTAACTGTGCTAACTGCACACTCCGTGACACTGGTGACCGCGGTTCCTGATGACCATCTTGTGCGACAGCAGTTTTTAATTGCTTGAACATGATGTTGTACTTTTTTTTTAATTCATTTATGGTTCTGGAACATACAGTAATCATATGACTGGCGCATATTGGAAAACTTCAGTCCTGATTGTAAAAGGGTGCTGACGCTAAACTCCTTTCGTCGCCTCAGAAATCTGAATTAAACGTTTATTTTTTTAAAATTCATCCACTACACAATGTTCTTCGAACGTCCTACTGTTATAGCAACTGTGATGCATTAGAACTAGCATGTGCGATTCGAGCGAAACTCTATTGCCTGAGCCGCGATTGTTTTTCCGTAATCGGACCAAAGAATTTAAAAGTGCAGTGATGTTACAAAGAGACAAAAGTATTATGTATTGGACAATTGACTTTAAAAGCCATGTGTTTCTTTCTCAAATTGGTACAATACAATTGGAGGCACACAATTGGACAGGATGCATGTGAACAGACACATGAACTAGGAGATATAAACATGTTCCAGCATGACAATGCCCCTCTGCACAAATCCCGCTTCATGAAGATATGGTTTGCATGGGCTGGATTGAATTGGAGCGCTGATTACACCTCAGGCCTGCTCGCCTCACCTACATCAGTACCTGACTTTACTTCAAATCTTCACAAGCACACCCCAAAATCTAGTAGAACATCTTCCCAGAGGAGTAGAGGATATTATAAAAGCGAATGGGACTAAAAGTGGATGTTCTAAAAGCACATAGCATTCGTTTGGTCAGGAGTCTACAAACTTTTGTCATTGTGTATATCTTTCACAGCGGGCTTTTCCTAATCGACAAAACCACTTACACTATTTTACTACATTAGAATGTAATATAAAAACACTAACAAACAACTTACAAGAACATATAACAACAGCAGCAAGAACCTAGAACACCAAAGGTATAAACATGGCAGTAAAAGACTTGGCTACATGGTATAAAAATAGAAATAATACACTACTACTTATTACACAGTTGAAAGATGTTTTTGCTGACATGAACGTCTCGAATGATAAAGCAAGGCAAAGCAAGTCCTACAGGCTTTTCTGCCAGACGCTGTGGGTGTGTTGAACTGTACTTATATTTCTACTTGTTTTTTGATGAACGTTTTTGCATAACAACATTGTAGAAGGTACCAATGTCGCCAGTGTCACGCTAGGGAATGTTGCCTGCTGAGCCTAAAGGTTTCTTGAAGATTTATTACAGAGGGTAACTGAAACATCTCTGAAGCATCCACTAGATGGCGACATTAGTCCATTTACCACAGGCAGTTTCAGCTGTCAGCTGTGATATTCAGTAAGAACAGTGAAACACCTGTATGATGGGGGTTATGGCCATACATTTCCTGCCTGCTGCATTATATAATAGTGTACTTGTATTTCATAGATAGATAGATAGATAGATAGATAGATAGATAGATAGATATGGGTTGTGAGGCTGTTCAATAGGCAGTAAGATGAAACAAAGTGAAGCAAAGAAAGGAGAGAGAGAGAAAGAATGCCAAGGAAATGTTGAGAAAAATGTATGTTAAAAGTTCATTAAGAAAAAGAAGAGAAAAATAAAATGTGCATGTAAAAATCTATACATTTAATCTGTTGGCAGAATCAAACACAGTTGTACACACACACACTTCTCCATAGTGTTGGACACTTTATTGTAGACGCTTTTTTCAGTAAAATATCGGTGTCTCCCTCTAAGGGCACCGTGAAGGACACATACTTGATAAGACAATTTAAAAAAAAAAACACAGTAGAACATAAGACCTGGAATGACATTTTCCAAAATAATTGCCCTCTGAAAGCATCCAGATTCCAGTCAGTGTTGATTAGGCGGGGTCAAGATACTTAACTGACTGTAATGAATTGGTGTTCAATCAGGGTCACTAAGACCTGGTAATTAACATCTGCGGTGCAATTCATTCTCAAGTGATCGTAGCTGGGCCCTACACAGTGAGAAGATTCTCTGCGCAGGATAAAACTATTCAGCGTTTGATTGCACACACGGTTTTTCCAGCTGTGGCATACAATTTGTAATTAGAGTACTAAATTAACGACTTTTTGAATTTGACCTATATTCATAAGTGAGCTCGTATTTGCGTTTCACAGTGTAGCTACGTAGTATTGTGCTCATGAAAAGCGTTCAAGATGTCAATTGTCGGAATTGAAATAATAAATACACATAAAAAACATTTAAGATGAATATTACCATTATCATATCGAGTGTAACGTAATGAAAAGGTATCAGGAAAACATTAGTTTTCTGATTTGACATATTTGGGTAAGATTTATTTGAGTTAAAACTAAAACTAAAACCAATCTTACAAGTACAATTTATTAAAACAAATCCTTCACACATTTTGCAAAAATACTTAAACTGAAATTCTTTATAACAGCAAATGAAGGATCATCTCTATAAATGTCCATTTCTTTGGAAACGTGGGATGGGCAGACGTCTGCATTCATTTGTCTATATGTCAGTCTATATGATCTGCCACAGCAGCAAGATACAATGGCATTTACGACAATTATATTCATTATATAAACCTGCTAAAACCCTAATATATTTAGCTAAAATGGTTAATACTCCTAAACCTAACCTTCCTAATCCTAAACCCTAACCTAGCCCTAACATTAACCCCTGAACCCCAACCATCGTAACCTAGCTCTAACATAATGCTATCATTTAAATCCTAACACCAACCATCCTAAACCTAACCCTCCAAACCCCAACTCTTACTCCCAAATCTCCACCTTCCTAACCATAACCCTGTAGCTCAACCCTAACCTTCCAAACCCTAACCCCAACCCCATAACCTTAACCTGCCCAAATATAACCCTGTAGCCCAACCCTAACCTTCCTAATCTTAACCCAAACCCCATAACCTAAACCTGCCCAAATATAACCCTGTAGCCCAACCCTAACCTTCCTAACCTTAACCCTAACCCCATAAACTAAACCTGCCCAAAATAACCCTGTAGCCCAACCCTAACCTTCCAAATCCCAACCCTAAACACCTAATCTTAACCTGCCCGTAGAACCATAACCCTGTAGCCAAACCCAAACCTTCCAAACCCTAACCCCTAATCTTAACCTTCCTAGCCATAACACTAACTAAACTCCAACATTAACTGCCAAACCTGAACTTTCTCAGCTCCTAATCTAATACTAACATTTAAATCCTAACCCCAAGCATCCTAACCCCCTATATCCCGAAGCTTTCTAACCCTAATCCCTAACCCCAACCCTAACCCTATATACCCAACCTTTTTAACCCTCAACTCATTACCTTATTCCGTAACCCCCATCTCAACTTTAACTCTAACCCCCTAACCCCAGTGGTAAATGTAAATGTACTTTGTTACTGTACTTAAGTAGTTTTTTTCTCGTATCTGTACTTTACTCAAGTATTTCTGTTTGGGGAGACTTTAACTTCACGTTCACTACATTTCAAAGTGAAATATCTTTTCGTAAACTAAGTCGTTCCTTTTTATTTATGAGTAAATAAAAACAACCGGTCAAGCACACAGCAAGCCACCAATCAGGGTAGAGCGCGCGCTAACTTATTTTGATTGGCGCTTGGCATTGTGGGTTAGGCGGCACAGGGGCGTCCACTCATTAATATCATTCCATTAATAGATTGTTGTGCTAAGAATAGCATTAGAGCTTTTTCATGTAAACTGAGTTGATTAAGCAAAGAGACTTAAAAATATAAAAATGATAATACCAACATTAGAGCCATAATAAATCATCGTACTTTGATACTTAAGTACATTTAAATACAAATACTTTTGTACTTTTACTCAAGTGGAAGTTCAAAGGGACACTTTTACTTTTACTGGAGTCATAATTCACCTACTGTATCCCTACTTTTACTCAATTACATGCTTTATGTACTTCATCCACCACTGCCCAACCCTTATTCTCCTAACCCTAACCACAACCCCATCCCCAAACATAACACTAACCCTTCAGTGTCACTTTCAAAATTTCTGAATTCTGGATGATTCAATTTTTTATACTGATTTTTACATTGTAAAAATACAATCATGTACAAATCTGTATCACACAAGCGTAACATAGAGCTGAAACAATAGATTTGTGAACTCACCTGAGTAACTTGTGCGAATGCATTGGAATACAGAATAATAACAGTCTGTTTCTCAAGGTGATCTAGCTATTGAAGACCAAAAGCACTTGTGGACAAGTAGAAATCTCGCAAGTAGAAATGCCATATGTAGCGACACAGTGATAATGCCAGGTCTTAGATGTGTGCTGTGGGAGTGTTTGGAGCCTTGATCGCTTCTCGTAGCACAACTTGGGAAGAGAAACAGGAATAAAAGAAGTATGTGCTGCACTCCTTAAGTACCTCGCTTGAGGAAACACTGGCAATGTTAGAAAAGTAAATTTCCCTCAGCAGCCAAAGAAGATCAAGACAAAAACACAAATTGTGAGACTGTTTAAACGCATATAAAGAAAACTGAAGCAATGGCATATTAAACCCACACAATTTTAAAATCAGTAAACATAGAGGATGAAACATAATTGAAAATATAGAGATGAACAGCTGAGGTTTGAGGTTCCTGCTCTGGGGATCAGCAGTGGCAGTCTCATTGGCACTCTTGAGATTTGAACTTATAATATTTCAATTGCTTTCTCTAAACCTTACCCACCAAACCTCTTAGCAATTTAGCCACTAATGCATCAGTTTCATTTTTCATTTCTCTGCCAGCATATCGTTTTTTTTCCACAAAGAAATCCAGTAAAAAGCAGCGATGACATATTTTATGCAGAAAATAAATATAAAACCAGTGAAAAAGGCAATTTTACAGTTAGTGTAAGTAACAGAAGCTGCTTTACATACCTGAAAGGGTTTTAAACTGCGTCCAGCAAAAGACCATAACCATGCAAAGTCTAGAAGTCTGCTACAAGGACCGGTTTTAATGCACATTGTTCTCATCGTGCTGAGTTGTTGGCCTTATTACCCAAGTTTCCCCTCACTTGTTTGGCTTCTTTTGATTTGCCCTTATAGCACATCATCAAAAAAAAAAAAAAAGTGCTTCTCTCTCTGATTGAGTAGGGGATACAAAAAGATAAATCAGGGAAGAGCAACTGAATGAGTCACCATGGCAACATATCTTTTCAGTTTCTTTTCTCGCCTCTTATTTTTGTTTTGCGGTCATGTCAGGCATCTGTTGACATGCACAGACAGCATGATAGTGCGTCGACCGTGTTGATCCTTCAGACTGGCCATTTAGTTGCATGCTGTGGATTTTGGGACTTGAGAGCCATTTGATCTAGCTATTGGAGAGTGAAAGCACTTCTGGACAAGTAGAAATCTAAGTAGAAATGCCATATGTAGCGACACAGTGATAATGCCAGGTCTTAGATGTGTGCTGTGGGAGTGTTTGGAGCCTTGATCGCTTCTCGTAGCACAACTTGGGAAGAGAAACAGGAATAAAAGAAGTATGTGCTGCACTCCTTAAGTACCTCGCTTGAGGAAACACTGGCAATGTTAGAAAAGTAAATTTCCTCAGCAGCCAAAGAAGATCAAGACAAAAACACAAATTGTGAGACTGTTTAAACGCATATAAAGAAAACTGAAGCAATGGCATATTAAACCCACACAATTTTAAAATCAGTAAACATAGAGGATGAAACATAATTGAAAATATAGAGATGAACAGCTGAGGTTTGAGGTTCCTGCTCTGGGGATCAGCAGTGGCAGTCTCATTGGCACTCTTGAGATTTGAACTTATAATATTTCAATTGCTTTCTCTAAACCTTACCCACCAAACCTCTTAGCAATTTAGCCACTAATGCATCAGTTTCATTTTTCATTTCTCTGCCAGCATATCGTTTTTTTTCCACAAAGAAATCCAGTAAAAAGCAGCGATGACATATTTTATGCAGAAAATAAATATAAAACCAGTGAAAAAGGCAATTTTACAGTTAGTGTAAGTAACAGAAGCTGCTTTACATACCTGAAAGGGTTTTAAACTGCGTCCAGCAAAAGACCATAACCATGCAAAGTCTAGAAGTCTGCTACAAGGACCGGTTTTAATGCACATTGTTCTCATCGTGCTGAGTTGTTGGCCTTATTACCCAAGTTTCCCCTCACTTGTTTGGCTTCTTTTGATTTGCCCTTATAGCACATCATCAAAAAAAAAAAAAAAGTGCTTCTCTCTCTGATTGAGTAGGGGATACAAAAAGATAAATCAGGGAAGAGCAACTGAATGAGTCACCATGGCAACATATCTTTTCAGTTTCTTTTCTCGCCTCTTATTTTTGTTTTGCGGTCATGTCAGGCATCTGTTGACATGCACAGACAGCATGATAGTGCGTCGACCGTGTTGATCCTTCAGACTGGCCATTTAGTTGCATGCTGTGGATTTTGGGACTTGAGAGCCATTTGATCTAGCTATTGGAGAGTGAAAGCACTTCTGGACAAGTAGAAATCTCGCAAGTAGAAATGCCATATGTAGCGACACAGTGATAATGCCAGGTCTTAGATGTGTGCTGTGGGAGTGTTTGGAGCCTTGATCGCTTCTCGTAGCACAACTTGGGAAGAGAAACAGGAATAAAAGAAGTATGTGCTGCACTCCTTAAGTACCTCGCTTGAGGAAACACTGGCAATGTTAGAAAAGTAAATTTCCCTCAGCAGCCAAAGAGGATCAAGACAAAAACACAAATTGTGAGACTGTTTAAACGCATATAAAGAAAACTGAAGCAATGGCATATTAAACCCACACAATTTTAAAATCAGTAAACATAGAGGATGAAACATAATTGAAAATATAGAGATGAACAGCTGAGGTTTGAGGTTCCTGCTCTGGGGATCAGCAGTGGCAGTCTCATTGGCACTCTTGAGATTTGAACTTATAATATTTCAATTGCTTTCTCTAAACCTTACCCACCAAACCTCTTAGCAATTTAGCCACTAATGCATCAGTTTCATTTTTCATTTCTCTGCCAGCATATCGTTTTTTCCACAAAGAAATCCAGTAAAAAGCAGCGATGACATATTTTATGCAGAAAATAAATATAAAACCAGTGAAAAGGCAATTTTACAGTTAGTGTAAGTAACAGAAGCTGCTTTACATACCTGAAAGGGTTTTAAACTGCGTCCAGCAAAAGACCATAACCATGCAAAGTCTAGAAGTCTGCTACAAGGACCGGTTTTAATGCACATTGTTCTCATCGTGCTGAGTTGTTGGCCTTATTACCCAAGTTTCCTCACTTGTTTGGCTTCTTTTGATTTGCCCTTATAGCACATCATCAAAAAAAAAAGTGCTTCTCTCTCTGATTGAGTAGGGGATACAAAAAGATAAATCAGGGAAGAGCAACTGAATGAGTCACCATGGCAACATATCTTTTCAGTTTCTTTTCTCGCCTCTTATTTTTGTTTTGCGGTCATGTCAGGCATCTGTTGACATGCACAGACAGCATGATAGTGCGTCGACCGTGTTGATCCTTCAGACTGGCCATTTAGTTGCATGCTGTGGATTTTGGGACTTGAGAGCCATTTGATCTAGCTATTGGAGAGTGAAAGCACTTCTGGACAAGTAGAAATCTCGCAAGTAGAAATGCCATATGTAACGACAGCGATAATGCCAGGTCTTAGATGTGTGACGTGGGAGTGTTTGGAACCATGCTGACATCTAACAAGCAAAATTAGATCGCTTCTCATAATCCAAGAGTTTTTTTTTTTAACCATTGCCCTTCTATCACTTTAATACATAAATGTTTATTTACTGTACTTTCATTTCACAAGCGGGAGCTAATATATCCGCATCGCTTTCTTCAGTTCGGCTAGGAAAAGGAACATGTGCTAATTAGTCTAGATGGATGCTGCTTTGCAAAGTGATTGAATCAGTGGAGAAAAAAAGAGAGAAAAAAAAGTCTATTTTCGCTCCTCTCGTTTCCCTTTAATGTCAGACCGAGAGAAAAATAATATATTTTTTTTCCCGCACAACCTTCAGAAAACGTTGTAGCTTATTTTTTTCTCAGAATGTTGTTTTGTACGTACAATCGTTTCAATGCCCTTTCATGAATTTTTGTGACAAAGCAGCAAGAGACATAAAAGAAAGTATATATCTGCGCATTGTTTATTAATGTTGCACTTCACATCTATTTATACAGCACACGTTAATGTTGGAATTAACTACCGAGACGACAAGACGTATCTGATTGCCATCTTACTGATAGAGCCGCTTCTTCTTCAAGTTCTATTCCTACAGCATTTAAACCAAAAGATTTTTTTGCAGTTGTTTTTCGCACTGTAGAACTTTCAGTAGACAATCCTATTGTTTGTGATCTCCATGAAAACAGGTCATGACCTCCATATTTGAAGTATCTATCATTTGCAATCCACTTGAGCCTTAGAATTATAAGGTCAAGACATACAAGTGAGGATTTGAATGAAAATGAACAGGGGAACAGGTCCTATTTCCCACATCTAGACAGATCAAGCATTCAATAATCATTATTGAAATATATATATATATATATATATATATATATATATATATATATATATATATATATATATATATATATATATATATATATACATATAAGTATAATAAAAATCATTCATATTATGAAAAACTGCATGAATTACTACAAATCTTTAAACCTTAAGATTTAACAAAAATTAAGTTCCAAGTCTCTCAAACAAAAAAAGAAATTTTATCAAACAGGTGTGCCTGATGTTTTTTGGACCACTGGCAGATTTTAGTGATCAAGAAAAAGTATGTCTACTAGAAGTGTAACGAGTTTAACACGAGGCAAAATCTGAACGATGTGGAACGCTTGCTCTGGATTACGATGATTGAAGCATTATAGGTTATATGGTTACAGAACCACATTAAAACCCGTTACATAGAGTGCTTCAAAAGCTATAAAACAACACCAGGCCCATGAAGCTGCAATCTAAAGGCTTGGAAAAAGAGGATTTTCACGTCTCCAAGTCCCAAACTTTGTTTAATCAATATAGTTTGGGGAGAATTTAAAAACTTGTTTAATGATTTTTTTATGATATAGTAAACCTTTAGTAAATTTTACAGTAATCCCCCGTTTTACCGCGGTTCGAATCTCGCGCCCACAGTTTATCGCGGAATTGCATTTGCCACATAACTAATTCGTTTGGCTGATTTTCCCCGTCTCTCCCAAATGGAATTCTTTCGGCTTTTCCCATTAGGGGGCGCCACAGCGGATCATCCGTCTCTATACCCCCCTGTCCTCTACATCTGCCTCTTTCAAACCAACTACCTGCATTTCTTCCCTCACCACATCCATAATCCTCCTCCTTGGTCTTCCTCTTTTCCTCCTTCCTGGTGGCTCCATCCTCAGCATTCTTCTACCGATATACCCCATGTGCCTCCTCTGCACATGTCCAAACCATCTCAATCTCGCCTCCCTCACCTTGTCTCCAAAACCTCCTACATGCTCTGTTCCTCTAATAAACTTATTTCTAATCCTGTCCATCGTCGTCACTCCCAATGAAAACCTCAACATCTTCAGCTCTGCTACCTCCAGCTCCACCTCCTGTCTTTTACTCAATACCACTGTCTCTAAACCATACAACATCTCAGGTCTCACCACAGTCCTATAAACTTTCCCTTTCATTCTCGCAGATACGCTTCTATCACAAATCACTCCTGCTATCACTCTTCTCCACCCACTTCCACTATGTTGATAAAAAGTATTTAAATAATAAAAATATAATTATTAATTATAAAATGAAGTAAAATGTTATTACAGTACAGTACTGTATACATAAAATAGCATTTTTGGGGTGGTGTCCATTTACCGTGGTTTAAATGACGATAACAGGGGGATTACTGTATTTGTGTTATTAAACCTGGTGGTATTTAAGTTTGTTTGTATAATTAAATTTTATGCAAAAAATTTAAATACACATTGTGTCCCATTGTTTCTCCATACTTTTCCTTACTATATTTCTCCTTCAATTTTTTTTACTTTTCTTTAGTAAACATTTGTTCAGAATCTTCTAACATAAACAAATTAAATTGAATTGTAACTGCAGCATCATGTACAATGCTCAGTATTAAATTCAAACAATCGTGAACGGAGTGTATCGTTACACTATTAATATCTTCGGTAGATTCCACAGTGTCAAGTCAGATCCAGAATCATCTTTCACATCAAACTTCTTAGAAGACAGTCTATTCAGCGATCTTCTTTATGTGTTCATGTCGTCTGAAAAAAATGTCTGCAAATATATATATAATTTAAGTTCTGCTCCACAGTTTTATAAGGTAGAATTCGTTATGAGAGGGTGATTGTGGGCGTGCAAGTTTTGCCGAAGCATTAATAAAAGGGTTTGTGTGTAAACCTCTGGCCATGCTACCAACGGAAATGTGGTGCGTCTCAACACTCCCAAACCTCTACCTGTTCTTCAAACAGTCCAGATTTGGCATTAACTCCCTCGGATTGGTTTTTTTATCGGTTTTATTGTTTGTCAGAGCACCACACTGGCAGCGGTACAGTTGTTGGCAGGTATCCCAATGCCAATGCGCCTGTGGCATGTGAACATCTTTCGCAGTTCTGCTCGGAAGCGATCGTGTAACCATGCATACAGAAATGGGTTGCAGCAAGACGAGCTCATGGCGCACAGGTGGCACAGCAGCTGGATGAGCAGAAAGTAGCGTTTGTCAATCAAATCGATATCGATGTCCCGGAGGACGTTAAACACACTGATGGGCAGCCAGCAGACTGCGAACGCTGCCACCACCAATGTCACTAGGCGGAAGGTTTTGCGTTTCCGTGCCCTCTGAGCCTCTGCCTGGCTTTGCGTGTGGTGTCCGGGTACCACACAGTTGCGCAGCTTGACAGATATGCGCAGGTATGAGATGCAGAGGGCTGAGAGCGGGAGGACGTAGGTGATGAAGAGCGTGCTGTAAGCATAAGCCAGCCGCTCACGCTCCTGGCCCATCCAGAACTCTTCGCAAATAGTGAAGCCTTCATCTCGGAACTCCACGTGGTAAGTGTGGGCCACAGCTGGAGCCACCAGACAACAGGAAAGAATCCAGATGCCAGAGAGGAGATAAGCACAGGCCAGGACAGAGATGCGTTTCTTCAGCGGGTGCACGGTAGCATAGTATCTACAGGGCAATAACAAAAAGTTTTCTCAAAAGTCATGCGAAAAATTGCAAGTCATTGACAAAATAACATCTTTTTTAGTTTGCACAATTTTCATGCACAGCCCAGTTAATGGAAGCCAATTTACTCTGTCCATCTAATGGACAGCTTAATGAGGCTAAAGAGGTTTTAGTTTAATAGATATTTTTTAACAATTTTTGCTTTCATGCGGAAGTGAATTAATTGCTTATTCTTGTCTATGTAGTGTAGCGGAGACGGAAGAAGTACACATATAAAAGTGTGTGCTTGTTTTTTACTAGCAGTAATACCAGTATATATATAGAGTTGTGCAAAAGGTGTTTTCATTGTTTATTTTTATGAATTCATAAAATGCAAAGTAAGCAAACAGAAATTTCTTTTATTTAATTAGATCGATATTTTTGCAAGACTACTCTTTGGCTTTCAATTCTTACACTAACATGTAATACACATACAAAAAGATCTTGGATATTGAATGTTCAGAGTGGTATAAGATTAACCAGTTATGGGTACTAATGATCATCAATTTCATATGTAGGTTGAAACACAGTTATTTACAGAAACAGAAACAGCTGTGTAGGAGGCTTCAAACTGAATAAGGAACAACCAAACTCAGGTATTAAGGTGAGGTTGTGGAAGACAGGTTCATGTCACAGGTCATACACCATGGCAAGACTGAGCAAAGCAACAAGACACAAGGTACAGAATAAGGTCTCTTTTAGGCTAAGATTTCAAAGCAGACCTGGGTTTCAAGATGTGCTTTTCAAGCTATTTTTAAGAAACACAAAGAAACGAGGAATGTAGGACACAACTTAATGGAGCAGATGAAAGACACATCATGCTTACATCCCTTCGAGATCAGAAGATGTCCAGCAAGGATATCAGCAAAGAAACCTAGGTAAACCCATCTACTGTCCACAAAGTCTGGCAAGAAGTGGTCTTCATGGAAGTAATGCAGCCAAAAAGCCATACCTTCTATATGGAAACAAGGCTAAGAGACTCATTAATGCACAAATACGTACTTGGGACTGATGAGTCAAGATCTGAAATATTTGGCAGGAGGTAAGTTATTTGCCAAAAGACTGGAGAGTAGTAAAAGAATGAGTGTTTGCAAGCAACAGTGAAGCATGGCAGAGGTTCCTAGCAAGTTTAAGGCTGCATTTCGCCAAAATGGAGTTGACGATTTGGTCAGGATTAATGGTGTCCTAAATGCTGAGAAATACTGGCAAATACTTCGATCATACAATACCATCAGGGAGGCGTCTGATTGGCCCCACATTTTTTCTGCAGCAGAACAACAACCCCAAATATATATAATGTCGTGAAGAACTATCTTCGGTGTAGAGAAGTACAACAAGTCCTGGAAGGAATAGTTTTGGTGCCCACAGTGCCCTGATCTCAACATCTTCGAGTCTGCCCAGGATTACATGAAGAAACAGGAGGATTTGTAAAGACCTCAACACAAAGATCTGTGGTTAGCTCTCAAAGATGTTTGGAACAACCTACCTTCGAAAACTGTGTGCAAGTATACCTAGAAGAACTGATGCTGTTTTGCAGGCAAAAAGTGTTGACAACAAATATTAATTTGATTTATATTTCCCTTTTATTTATTTTCTATTCTGTTAATTGTTAATTTATAAAAAATAACGTAATTTACTATCTTAAATTCTTTATTAACAGCATTTTTCACACCTGCTTGAAACTTTTGTACACATACAACTGTACTGTATGTATGTATGTATGTATGTATATATATATATATATATATATATATATATATATATATATATATATATATATAAACTGTGTACACATTTATCTAAACCGTCAACTTCGTATTAACAGTGACATTTCTCCCATTTTCTCTCATGCGTCTAAATAATAATTCCCACATACCTGTCCACACCGATTGCCGTTAATGTGAACACAGACACGTACACAGTCACCGGCTGGATGAGAAACACCAGATAGCACATGAACTTCCCAAACACCCAACCTCGAGGGTTAAAGGCATACGCCAGAGTGAACGGCACGCAGGTGGCGCACATCAGCATGTCCGAGAATGCCAGGTTCCCGATGAAGAAGTTAGTTACATTGTGCATCTTTCTGGTCTGACAAATGACGTAGAGCAGTAAATAGTTCCCAAAAACTCCCACCAGCACTACCAGTGTATAGCAAGGAATGATGAGGAGTTTGAAAGACTGGAGAAGCTCCACCCCAACGAACTGTGGACTGCGCTTTGCTGAGGCATTTGTTGACTGCACTGCCACCTCGTATATCCGACTGATGCTCGAGTTCTCTGTGGTGATGTTGCCCATGAAGCAAGAGGCCATTGGTTCAGTTGGCCAACTGCTGCCACTGGCCTCCATGCTTCAGTGCTGGTAAGCAGGTTCACTGGCCTGGAGTTGGAAAGAACAGAAATTGTTTAGCTACATTTGAGCCAAAAACATTAAAACCCAAGAGCATGGATGTCAGTTTCATAAATCACAGATGGTTCTGGAAACCTCAGAGGAACTAGCGAAACAGTTGGCTGTGTCCTGAGTGGGCGAGTGGTGTCGAGTGCTAATGCAGTCTGTGCTACAAAAATGCTACATTTTTTACAGTCTGGAACAGATGACAGGAAATGTGTGCAAATAGCCATTTTCGATGCACCGGAAGGGTTTTAAAATTCAGCAGCTTACACTGTTGTGTTAATCTTTTCCCTCACAATTCAAATCATAAGCTCCTAACAGATGGTAAGATAGGGAAAGACGTCAGAGGAGCTCATGCTTGTTAGCCTTGTTTAAATGTGTAGCATGCACAGCAGTAAACTTAAAACAAGTACCATAATGAACATCAACATACGTCGAAGCTGTTCGGCACATTACAATGATGTATATTTGCATGTAGTTTGAATTGTAATGCAAAAGGTCAGCTCTTTCCAACTTCATTACAAACTGAGCAAATGACTGCCAGTAAGTGACTACTTAATATTTTAGAGAAAACCATAAGAAAGTTAATGAAGGTGTTTTTCCCAATAGTGACAAATAGTCATTTGTGTTTTATTGGGGTTAGTGATGGCCTGGGGAAGCTTTTGCTTTTGTAACTTTTTGCATAAAGTTAGCAGTTCTTATTTGGATATGATTATCTGCTTAATCAGAATTTCTGACAGGAGACAAAAGTGCTTATTCACCATTTTCGGGGAACTCCTTCAAGACTGTTGGAAGACCATTTCAGGTGACTACCTCTTGAAGCTCATCAAGAGAATGCCAAGAGTGTGCAAAGCAGTAATCAAAGCAAAAGGTGGCTACTTTGAAGAACCTAGAATATGACATTTTTCAGTTGTTTCACACTTTTTTGTTATGTTTATAATTCCATATATAATTCCACATGTGTTAATTCATAGTTTTGATGCCTTCGGTGTGAATCTACAATTTTCATAGTCATGAAAATAAAGAAAACTCTTTGAATGAGAAGGTGTGTCCAAACTTTTGGTCTGTACTGTATATATATATATATATATATATATATATATATATATATATATATATATATATATATATATATACATATATATATATATATATATACATATATATATATATATATATATATATTTAAAAACTGAGCTTTTTTATTCATTCATGAAATTGTGCTTTTTTTACCCACAGTAAACTACAGTTAATATAAGACTTGTTTGTGTGAAAAACTGGAGACTCTGGAGACTATAAATTCTATAAAGTCTATGAATTCTATAAAGTCTATAAATGCTACATAAACAATAGTAATACAGTATAAACAGAGCTACTGGTAGAGCTGCTGCCGTTATAGAAATTTCAACACTTTCTGACAGAAAAAAACAATTCAGCAACGCTGTGGAATAACTTGATTAGCTGATTCCTTGTCAGCATTTTCTTAAAACATTACAACCAATCTTTTCTTAGTATTTCTGGTTTTCTTTGTCTGACTAGTATGATGCTATATGTTTTTAAATCGTGTCCATCTAACCTGCTCTGGCCAGAGGCATTTTTTTTCTATTACCCCAATTCCTCTCCATCACATGCACAAAACATATGTGCATTGAAAAGTGCAAAACTGGATACATTATTTTGAATATATTCAGTCTGGTGAGTTGGTCTTGAGTTCAGTCTTTTCAAACATCTCAATCTCAGCTTTAGCCGAAACGGCAAATAGATTGGCATCAATTTGAGGGTACGGCAAAGTATATACGTCTAGGGAACTTCAAAAACATCAAACGATTTTGTCCTAAAATTCTTGAGGTGGGGTGGGCGGTGGTAATTTTTGTTTACCAGGAAAAAATAGGCCTGACCTTTAGTCATTATTTGCTCAGAAGAATTTCACTGAGCGTCCTCTGTTATCAGACTTTGCTCTGATCAGTGCCCAAGACCAGGTTCTCTTAAAGGCTTATTTTTTGCTATGATCTCAAACATAGTAATTTCCCCTGGCCATTCACTGCCCAGCTCTTTCACTAATTTCCCGATAAAAGCCTGCAGCAACAAAATGAAATAATAATTTTTTTCCTAGACAAGTTTATGAGGTTTGTGTTATTCTGTCAGTAAAGTTCAAAATGAATTGATATAAATTTGTACATTTTGGCCTTTATGAATACATGCACTATAAAAAAAAAATGATGGAATGTCAGCTGTGGCATAAACGGATATCAGTCCTTCGTGACTGTGTTGAAAATGTTTCCAATGCAGCACAGCATAATGTGTTTCAAAATTGTTTCAAGCATTCAAGTGCCTCCTGTTGTTCTCTTGACCCAGACAGCTGACTTGATACCACAAGGCCACTATGTGTTCTCGTTCAAGTGCTACTTTTACACTGTTTGAAATAAGCATTTATTCAAGAAATAAAGCTTAATGTGGTGAGTTTTTAAATGCTGAAGTAATGTGACTCAAGGCTTTAGATTTTTGGACAGGGCAGTAATGGACAGGGTAGAATGAATGAATTCATTCAGAATATGCCATTGCTTGCTTTAAAAAAACAACAACAACAACCTTTGGCCTGTACACGGCAAGATTTATCAGTTGATTAGAAATAATCAAATCCTTACCTAATACTCAATAACTACAATGAACACATTTAAAGCCTATAGCATTTTTGTCAATTATGTATACAAATTGAAATGTAATTTTCTTGTCATTGCTTTAATTTTCCTTGGTATTAATTGTTACGACTTTGTGTAGTCTGACTAGCCATAACGGTATGATGCGATATGTTTTTTTAAATCGTGTTTATCTAACCTGGTTTGGCCGGAGGCATGTTTTTATTACACAAATTCCTCTCCATCCTCTTCACAAAACATAGGTTGAAAAGGGCAAAAACTGGATACATTATTTTGAAGATGTTCAGTCTGGTGAGTTGGCCTTGAGTTCAGTCTTTTAAAACATCTCAGTCTCAGCTTTAGACGAAACGGCAAATAGATTAGCATCGATTTGAGGGTACGGCAAAGTATTTATACCGAGGGTTTTTAAATGCTGAAGTAATGTGACTCAAGACTTTGGATTTTTGGACAGGGTGGTAATGGACGGGGTAGAATAAATGCATTTATTTTTAATATGTCTGCCATTGCTAACAAAAAAAGCTTTGCTTGGCCTGTACACAACAATTGAAATAATTCGAAATAATTGAATCTTTACATAATAATAAATAACCACAAAGAACACGTTTGAAGCCTATGACGTATTTGTCAATTATATATACAAATAGATTTTTTTTGCCATCGCTTTCATTTCCCATGGCATCAAAACGTGGTTGTACATTGTCGTAAAACGCTGTATTATTATACATATAATACAACTAAATAAAGCAACTGAAGCAATCAGATTTTCCAATTTGCCAGCTGATGGCTTCTTTACAGCATGCTCCATCAGCCGGTACTTCCTCATCATGTTTAATGTCCACTTACAGGTGCTGCATTTTCTGTCTTTGTTTCTATTCGCCAATGTCTTTCCCCATTACCTCAAGTGAAACTCCAGTGACTCATCAAGGGGGAGTCAATAAACTAAATTAGATGGTGAGAGAGAGGGGGGGAGGAGGAAATGCTATAGGCAATGTTCATATTTCCAAAAGCCTCTGTTGATATTGACCAAACCAAACAGCCTATCTTTCTTTTCAACTATACATCCGATCATGAGCTTGAAGCGTTTTGATGCTGTAATGTCAGCACTGCCATAAATTAGGTAGAAATAAAGTAAATAAAAATAAAAGCTTGCAGGGGGTTGTTTGACAATGCTGAATTGCAAGCATTTTCACATATAAGATCAGATTTTTCCCAGCATAACGCTGATTCAAAACATTCAAACGTCTCATTTAATGAGAGATGTTAAGGCATATGGATTGGCTTCACTCTTGAGAGTGTGTTTTGATGAGCCGTACAATTCACAGATAATAGTCTGTCCTTTAGCTTACGTCCTTCAGTGACTATAAAAACTCACCTGTTCCATGAGAAGCCTGATTAAGAGAAACTGATAAAAAAAAAAAAAAAAAAATTTTATTCATGTATTTGTTTGTATTACGTGTTCAGTTTTTCCTGTGCAAGGACGCAGTAGATCTAGATCTTATCCTGAAAACACTTAGCGAGACACCAGTCAATCACAGTGAACAATGCACACACACACACACACACACACACACACACACACACACACACACACACACACACACACACACACTCGCTCACACCTAAGGACATTTTAAACCAGCCAGTCCACCTGCTGCCATGTTTTTGGAAAGTGTATGGTGAAACACACTGGCAGGACCCAGAAAACATAATCAAACCCAGGAGCCTGGAGCAAAAAATGGGAAAAATCCTATCTACTGCACCTCAGTGCCTTCCGACTGTAATATATTTCATATTACATAATAATATACATTTTTTCTCAGTATTTTAAGACATTGCACCATTTACACTCTTAATATCACCCAAATGAGGATGGGTTCCCCTTTTGAGTCTGGTTCCTCTCTAGGTTTCTTCCTCCTAACATCTAATGGAGATTTTCCTCGACACAGTCGCCCCAGGTTCGCGCTCATCAGGGATAAACACACATCATTTCCTTTCATTCTAAGTTCTTAAAGTTCTGTAAAGCTGCTTTGAGACAATGTCCGTTGTGAAAGGTGCTATAGAAATAATCTTGAGCTTACATTAAACAACGAATGTTATAAAACTTCCAGAATGATCCATTGGCATGTCCAAGATCACATGGTTCAGCATTCTCTCTCTGTGCACTTCAAAGATCATTGAAGAGATCTGTCACTGTAAATGTGCATTCAATATTGGTTCCAGCAGGGCTAGTTGGAGTATTTCATACACTGCTTTTCTCTTGGGATTTTGACAAACAATATTCTCTAGAGTTTACACAAAATGTTGAGAAAACAAAATCTATCTTGTGAATGGAGGGTCTGCAAATTCAAACACCTTGAGTGAGCTCAGAAGAGAGCACTCGGACTGGTTTGAGCTGACAATACATCTGTGGTAACTCAATTAGGCACTCTTTACAACCTGTCATGAGCAGAAAAGCATCTCACCTAAAACACACCAAACCCTGGAGATCATTTAGGACTAGAAAAAGGTTCAGTGATTGTTTTTCTCATTTCTCTGAATTGTGTGCCCATGATATCCTCAGATTTCTCCTCTTGGCTGACAGAAAATGAATGCAATATTTATTTTTGTTTATCACACCATTCTGTATAAACTCTAAAGACTGTTGTGTAGAAAATTCCCTGATTGGCTCGTTCCAAAATAATCAAACCAGCCCACGTGGTCCCATCATCGATGTCACAAATGAATTCACAAAGAAGGCACTTTTTCCATAATTATGATATTTATTATATAATTTGTTGAGAACTTGACCTGCATGATTTCTTTTTAATGCTGCATTTCATTGCATTGCTGACATACGATTGTCTGAAGAAATGATGTGACAGCACGAATCATCAGGTCATCAATCATCAACATGTTCCTAATAAATTGAACAGTGACTGTTGCTCTGGATGGTATTTGGTTGGTATTTGCCACACACTAAAAGTAGTCAGTGGACAAGCTGAAAAGTTATTTAATGAAATCTGGAAGTTTACCTGGAGGTTTATCCCTGAAGATAAGGAATGGCGGTAAAATTAAATCTTGACCACCATTAGGAAAAAAAAAACATTCAATTTAAGTTAATTAGACATATGACACATTCATATAGATCCATCCGCCTGAAAAAATAGAGCTGTAATTGAGTTAATCCAATCAGTCAAGGAGATTACTGACAAAAACCTAATGACTGAGATGTGATGTGCACATAGTTTCACAAATGATGAGAAAATAAAACCCTATGCCCCATAATTTATACATCATCATTGTAGTTCCATCAGAAAAAAAATAGTCATAATTAAATGAATTCTGGCTTGTAATTAGTTCTCATTACCAGTTAATGAAATAATGCATAAATAGAGGGTTTATAGTGAGCTTACCTGATGCTCCTTTCGATATAAATGTCCTGTTAGAAAGCAAACCCAGGTAAAGCAGTGTATAGGACTCGCCCTGCTGCGGGTTTCTTTGGCTTCGGTGCCGCTCGCGCTGTTTGAGAGGCGCGCGCGCGTCCCCGCGTCTACCTCCCTTACAGGTTGCCCGCTTTGAGCGCGAGGCTGGGGGCGGAGTCTGCAACATGCAATAAATAATACACAGAAATATAAAATGCAAATATAAATAGATTAATTAATCTATATAACAACTAATCAGGCAAGAATAAAGTCTGTAGAGCAGTTATATATTTAGGCTAATGTATTATTATTATTATTATTATTATTATTATTATTATTATTATTATTATTATTATTTTATTCATGCATCCTTAATAAAATAATCAATTATATACTCCCCCACCTCCATTTGTGAGTCCATTTCACATCCCATTGCAAAACATCCTTTTCCATGAGTCATCCATCACAGCTTATGACAGAAGAAGTACATTTTAGTCATTCACTCAACCCTGCTACTTTAAAACATTAACCCTTATGAAATATGTGGAAAATTGCACGCTAAAAGGAAGTTGCATTATCCAATTTTCCCAAGAGTTCATTGGAAGAAGAGGTGAAAAACTATTCTTTTTCTTTCTCTCTTGCTTCACCTGCATATAAACTCCTGTAAACATGTGAACCTTTCTTCTCTGATCCATTGTGCTCTTCTTCTTCAATGGAGATTTCATCCACTGGAAACAACTCGCCCACTGCTGAGGACAGATCAACATGGACAAGATTCAAGGTTATTATGGTGGATGGTGGCACTTAAAGCTGTGAAGATGGATTTGGACTGCAGTTATTATAAACAGTTTTAGGACTGTAGTAATTGCAACAGTTTTGCATTTGAGTGTCCTTTTGCTGATTCAGAATATATGAAATATTAGTCATAGAAGGAATTTTAAATAAAATCGAACTACCCATTATCACCTAGATGAAAATGGGTACTAGTTTCTGTCCTCTATGGGTTCTTTCTCATTATGTATCAGAGTTTTTAAATTTTTATCTTTTTTTTTTTGTTACCTAAGTCCCTACATTTTCTCAGTAGGGATACATTTTTGTTTTTAAACCATGATTTAAACTCTAATTCTATTTATTTGTGTAAATCTGCATTGTGACAATATCCATTGTTAAAAGTGCTAGTGTGATACCGACTAAGTAAAAAAAAAAAATCTACCTTTAAAGTAAATGATAAGTATAAAATTTAAAAAGTAGAACTGTATTAACATTATGTCTAAAAGTCAAAAAGCTATTAGCATGAATGCTAGATAAGCAAAATTTTTTATATTTGATAAATCTATTAAAAAAAAAACCCAACTAAAAAATGTCAGCAATCAACAAACTGAAATGCTAAGATGTTAATAGGAAAAAGTTGTATGTTCATAAAAAAAGATTGAATGCTATCCCAGTTGTAAACACACCATGAATACTTTTTCCCCAACCAAGGCTTATGTGAAAGAAACAAGTCTAATTTTTATCACATTTAAGCCAAAACTTTTGGTTTGGTTTGTCATAATAACCCTGGATATAACCACATTTGCTTTAGACCAGCAAATCTTTGTAAGTGAAGTACAGTGAAAAAGACATTTTATCGATGACTAGAAAAAAGAAAAAAAAGCGATTCTTTAACATCTCCAAAGAGAATAAAACCCTTTTAAACCAGGGAAAATATCCTACGTATCATCCACAGAGTAATCTGTTTGACAGGTTTGTCTGATTAGTTAATCTGCTTGATGACTGAAAACTCTCATTGCCCACTGACCAGTTTTACATTCCCCTCATACACACATAGGGTATTTAAATAGACCAACCCCATTGTGGTTACGCCAAACTCGAAATGTTGTCTCTTATCATTACATTAAAAGCCCTCGGAAAACATTTAATTAGTCGCAGCTCGAGCGTGAACTTTTCTGCTCAGTATGCAAAGCAGACGATTTCGCTTTTTTGATAAATTGAGCTTTGCATTTTGATGGATGCAATGGCATTGTTAACTTTCTGGCTTATGTAAGAATGAGCCTGCTCAATAGAAAGTTTATCTCTTTTTCCTTCGCCGTTCAACAGTCAGAAAAAAAGAAAACTTTGCCTGTAGGCTGAGAATCCGCAGGTTCAGCGAGGTTAATCAGTGTTTACTACTGAAAAATGACACAGGACAAAAGAGCCTACGTGCTGGTTCTCCCGAACGTTTGTTATGGTGCAAGCTCATGTTTAATTTATACAGAATGAAGTATTTGCATTAAGTTGTTGTGTTATCGTTTAGTCACTTGTGAATAATTCATGAATTTTGGTTGAATTATTTAGATGAATAAACTAGTTTGCTTCTTTGACAGCTGCCCGAGTGCCATGGAATCTGAATACTCTGGTAACACAAGGCTTGTTCTCTATGATATAATGTACAAGCCAACAAACAATCACCTAATACTATATTATCGGCTCTACCATTTTTCAGGTTTGTTAAAAGAAATCAGAAATGTCAAGTCAAGTCAAGTCAAGTTTATTTCTTTAGCGCACAACAGACATTGTCTCAAAGCAGCTTTACAGAAATCAACAGTTAAGGTGAATGGTGTGTATTTATCCCTGATGAGCAGCCATGGTGACTGTGGCAAGGAAAAACTCCCTTAGATGTTATGAGGAAGAAACCTTGAGAGGAACCAGACTCAAAAGGGAACCCATCCTCATTTGGGTGACATCAAGAGTTTGATCATAATAAATAAATATAATGTCATAAATGTCCGTAAAGTTCACTAGACTCATTACCAGAATCCACTTCAAAGTTGAGACACAGTGCTCCTGCTAGTCCAAATGGGCCACTTGAAGAACATGCACAATAAATGTCCAGGCTATGTTGTTTGTTCATTTATTTGGTTGGAGTATTCCAGTTAGCTATTTGAGTAAATAGTCTGTGAAAAAATATTCTGTTAAAGTCTGGTTATAGAGCTATGATGAAAGATTACTTTTTTACATATTTATGTCCAGCTACTTGAGCCTTCTATTTGTATCAGTATTTAAATTTGTATGTTTTTAGAACAAATTATTTGTTTATCCCAACTAATGTATTCCCATTTAATTACATGTCTAATGTAAAGTTATAATATTACACTGTGATGAATAAACCAAAAATTCTAGATCTTAATGTTGTAATAAATATGTTTGCCTAGCTCTGCATAGAAATATTTAGCTAATATCTAGCTAACCTAGCTAATTCTTATGATGAATAAAACTGAGTTTGTACACTTGGACCATGATGACTACTGCTAAATTATTTGATTGGGAAGTGAAATTTGAATTTTGTTAGCTGAATAACTATACATCATAGCTGTGTATATGTCTATATCATAAATCACACTTGCATTGGTGTGAATTTGAAAATGTTTCATATTAGATTAGAGCTAGCTGGTCTCCAAGTTGATTTTTGTACGTTATGTAATTGATAGTCTCTACAAACATGATGCAATGTAGTGGATGAATTGTTAAAAATTGTCAGTGGCTAGTGAAATGTAGAAGTGATCATTTGAAAATGTAAATACTTGCAGAGATTTATAGAAATTTATATAGAAAGTTTTGCATATTGATATTAATCTGTTTCCTACCTTGTTAAATCAGTGTTGATAATTATTGTGAGGAATCACTAACATGTGAGGTCTTCACATAGAGGAATAATAACATATAATTGGAGGTAAATTGAGCAAATTTGTTATTTCAGAAGTGTGTATCAAACTGGTAGCCCTTCACATAAATCGGTACCCAAGAAGTAGCTCTCAGTTTCAAAAAGGTTGGTGACCCCTGCTGTGTATCTTGTTTTTGTAACAGTAGATTTGTACACAGTCTACTGGTATTGTAACTTTCCGTAGTGAAGCAGTATGAATGAGGATTTTGCTTACAGCTTTTCCTGGAAAAACCTGCCTGTTAGAAACAGCTATGTGGTCAATTAAAGTTAAATGTAACAAAGTGGATATAATTTAAATAGACTGCGTTCTTATAAGAGGCACCGCTAGACCTTTAATGATTATATGGGTTGGGTTTCGTTTGGTAGGGTGGAAACTTGAAATGGGTTCTGCCCTTTAGTTGCATGTGCTCGTTTGTTCATTAACGAGTTCTTCTCTGCTCTGTTTTTTTATTCATCTCGTTTCAATATTACATTTTTACGAACGTGCTTGGTTTTTAAATTTGCCAGTGCTTTACTTGGAATGCATAATTGGTCCCGAATGAGCAGACGATCCTGAACCGTATAAAAAGTCCAAGTTTCACTTGGAGAAAAATGTCAGAGGACACTAAAATACAGTATAAAATAATGCATGGTGAGTCACCCCGACAATTTTGTTATAATAATTCACAACTGGTGTTGTGTGAAGGGTTTTGGGGTGGAACTGACGTGAGATTTGTACTCGTATGTCATGCACCGGCTCAGACAAGTCAAACATCAACAGGCCCCAAGCTTTTAGCCATGAATTAAGTCTGATTCCATGATGACAGGCGGTCGATTCGGGGAGAGGAAGAATAAGAGAATCAATATGCTCTATAAGGAAAAAGGTTTTAGATGTAATGGTGTCTTAGTGTCTTTCTTGCTAAACATATTAATGTTATATTATTACACTAAATTATTTGCTCTCTGGTTTAGCAAACCACGTCATGAATTAAGATCTTGACATGACGAAAGTGAATGCTTGTGCACTTTGGTGAACCACAGGGTTATGCCATTGGGAACATGCTTCCGAAAAAGGCTTTCCAATGGGAATAGGTCTTAGGGTGGAAAACAGACAAGAGCAATTCTCAAAAAACCTCTAAGGAATAGAAAAAATGACAAGTCTAGTCCTAGGATTACCAGGAAGCTACCAAAATCAGAATCATCCTTATACAAAATTGTTGTCTTTATTTAGAACTGCAACACACCAATATTACTATATAAATTGGATAAACAGAGATAAAAGTCATTTATTTCCAGTTTGCAAATAATTTTTCTTTTCTTTTCTTATTTTTTCAAAGCAGATGTTTGTAGTTGGAATTTGAGCACGGTGATGAGATATTCTAAAGTACTTCAAAGAGATGAAAATCTGCAAAAACACAAAAGTTTGAGAAATTACCAAAGACTAAATGTAATCCACATAATTCCCACACAGTTCTGCTCTCGTTCCACTTTTCCACTTTTCGAAACTAACCCGATTATTCCATAATCAGCTTCTGATTCTGTGGAATGACTTTTAATCTCGTTTTGTTTTTATTTGAGATCACTTTGAAGGTTTTAGTGTAATATTAAAGTCAGGGGGGAATGAGAGATTTAACTTTCTGCTGCTCTAAAGACAAATCGATTCATAGACTTTGCAGGGACATTGATTTTTTTTTTGTTCTCACACTGATTCCCTGATAGTGATATAGGGCAGCTGGGTAGCAGAATATGGTAGCGATGATATCTTAAAGATTTCAGTAGCCACAGTGACAGTCCCGACACACTGATGAATTCAGCATCATTATTTATGTAACCTGTGACTCTGGTAACTAAAGATTTCACGCATGGTATGAACCTACGTGGATTTCTCGCATATCAAACATTGCTGGCAACTCTGCTTTCGGTCATGTTGTGCCGTCTCTATAATATGAAGGCATTTACAGGCTCACAAAGGTTTACTGTATATAGTTCTATATATCTCTACTATCAATGGGCTTTGAATTTAGCCATTGGTAATGCTCATATTGTATTGTGTAGAAGCAGCGTTATTTCATCAAGGACATGAAAACTAAACAGATGAGATTCAACTCTCTCTGTCTTTCTCTCTCTTTCATCAGAACTACCACAGCCAGCTTGGTATTAATATTAATTATTTTCCTGATAAAATCTTTTTTTTGTTGTTTTGCTGTACTGGGACACACTGACTTGTTGCTATCTCTTTATAGGAGGAAAAACCTATACTAGATTAGATTTTCCTTCACTTTCAAACAGATTTTCTAATGAGCCACCAATACTATCACTGAATATTGCTTATTGCAGCAGCATTAATTTAATGGAAATTAAACATTAGAAATCATTAGACACAATTTTCCAACTACGAATCTAATCACGATCAATCTGACACCTAATTATATAGACACCAATAAAAGCACACTAGCAGAGTGAAATTCTTTACCCCAGTCAGACATGGTAAATTAATGTCATTGATCTTCACTTCAAGGTCACCATGCATGCAGACTGGAGTCAATACCTACACGATTTCTCAACACAGTTTTTATCAGAAGCAATCATAATAAAATCCATCCTTAGTATTAAAAAAAAAAAAAAAAAAAGTTTTATTGCAGCATTTGTACTATAACATAAAATCAAACATTTCCTTCCAAGATAGATTTGTCCTTGAATAGGAATCAAAGTTATAATAGGAATTGTATTGATTATAATGTAAACTGTAATGTGTGAACCTGTCGTCCATATTGTGTATAAATGATACCAATTAAAGACTAATAGATCACCTTGTAGGTCATGTTGTTATCTATTGAACATCAGTAGACACAATTAGGACATCATTAAGCATTAAAACAAGTGTTTTATGATTTGGGTTGATGATAACGATTTAACGATGTACATCAACACACTATGTTTTTGGAAATCATTAAAATTTCTGTAATAGTTTTTATTGTTACTTTTTTTTTTTTTTTTTAGCAGTTATGATTTTGTCCCTATCTCAGAACAGTACTATATATGAGGAGAAATGCAACTGTGTTTGATCTCTTATAAAAATGTAATAATAATATAATAATTTTGTTAATCTTGTAATCTTGTTTTGTTAATCTTGTAGACTGGAAATATCATTACCATATTACTATTTTGTTCATAGCATTTCCCTAATCAAAACAAATCAGGCACTTGCTACAACATATACAAATATGTAGCAACTTACAAATAATGATTTTTTTTTTTTTGTATACAAGAATAACAAAATGATTATTTTTTTCTATTCAACATTTTTCCAAGCATTCCTCTTATAAAATCGAACATCTAACCGTAAAGAGAAAACGCTGGTGTAAAATAGGTGCAGATTTTTCCACAATTCACAATCATATCATCTTCATTGACGTCATCATTCTCCGCAGGAATATTTTCCTCATCGCTGCTTTGCACAAAAAAAAGATATCTCCAATAAATCTCCAATAAAAAATTTTTTTACAATAAATTTTTTCTACGTTTTCTTTAAGATCTTATATAGGTGTTCATGTTTAGATGCATTTTCTATACTTAAAAGTTTTGTTAAATGATGATGATATCTCTAATTCTATCCAAGCAGTAGAATATACTATTATTGTTTCCTTTTTGGAAATGTTAATAATGATATATATATAATGTGAACTTTCCAAACATTTTTAATCATGTTTTGTATTTCACCATGTCTCTTACTTTTTCTATTTGATATATCTTGACTCATGAATGCTGCAGAATTAGATGATTAGTGCTAATCATTGTCCAAAAGTACAAGAGGAATGAATCATTCATTAACAGAGCCATCACATTTATGGTGCTTTGTGTTGTTTTCTTTTTTCTAAGCTTATTATATTTAGGCTCAGAACCAGATGAAAAGTTTAAACCCACCAAATGCAAATCTCTGCACTTTGTTGCAATTGTCATCATATTGGCAGGAAGGTTTCATGCAGAGAATCAACGCACACAAGCCCATTCAGGCTAATGGCAAGAACTAATGCAGAATGTGTACCTGCAAATGCCATCCACCTGACCTTTTAATTATAAGGAATGCTAAGTGAATAGCCAACCTTTGTGCTGGCAGGTCAGCATTTATCAAAAAGGCACAAGTATTTGTAAGGTTGAAGAAAGGATATATGAATGGCTTCTAAGACATTTATTGTTAAATAAATTTAAGTTGCACAAATCAGTATATCTCTAAAGTATTGCTCAGAGGAATGTGTTTAATCTCCAAAGCATGCACAAATCCTATTGGTTTACATCAGGCTAACAAAATAAAATGACCCAGACTGCAAGATGAAGATGCCATACTTGTCACGTGCAATGTTTCAGCTTTTTTCAAAATGAAATCGAGTTTTATTAAATCTGCCCCCTGAGATTTTTGTTCTTCTCCATTGGCCCACTGTACTTTTTTTTCCTTTAATGCATCAGTTTTTATTCCCTTCTGTAAATGTGTCACTGTCAGAATCTAATTATTAATAAAAGTTGCAGAAAGTTTGAATGAAGGAAACGTATTTTAATAGAAAGTGGTGTGTAAAATGGCAAGGAGGCCAGGAGACACAATTTCTTTAAAATGATCTCAGTCAACAGCGGCTATAGTGCAATCTGACAACTCTGTATGATATGATTTGTTTCATATTTTGACTCGATTCTTTTACAGAACTCTACAACTGGTTTATAATTGATAATATGCCCTCTGACATTTTGCAAAGGCGTATGTTTTAGGGACACTACAGTACTACATTATACCACAATAATCATTATATTGTAAGAAAAGTAAATATCACTTTGACCACATTGTATTAAAAACAAAATGCAGACATTTGGGGAAACATGGTTCAGATCCTGTAATAGTATTTTTTTAATTCAAAAATATCAGTTAGAACGTTCATAGCTAACACAGATACATGATGAATGAGAGAGAGAGAGAGAGAGAGAGAGAGAGAGAGAGAGAGAGAGAGAGAGAGAGAGCATTAGTGAATACAGAAATGGGAAGAAAAGAGTGAAGGAGTCTGACAGTATACTGTAAAATGATTGCTGGGTAGTGACTAATGCAATCATTGTATTTTCATTCAAATATTTTTCTCTGTATTTCCTCCCAGGTGTCATACAGAATAGATAATAAATTACATGAAGAATAAAAAAAAAAAGAAAAAAGTAAGTGGTATTCATGTTTTTTTATCTCTTCTATTGTATTCATTTTCATATTCAAGTCTGAAATCTAAGAAATCGAATCGAAGTCTTTTATCTGCTAATCGGCGCTGTGTGCGGTGACTATTCACCAGTCATTATGTGCATAACAAGAAATTAAGTTATAAAGACATCTGCTAAATATAATAACCTTTTGTCATATTTGTAATTACAATTATATGGTGGCTTTAAACTGTACAAAAATATCTTGGCTATGTGTGTGTTGCAAAGGACGTGGTTAATTTCTCAACGTATTACACGAGGATGAAACGTCTGACAGAACCGAGGTTCGGATTTATTATCTGAGGGGGTCTAATAGATCAAAACCAATACACATGGTTCACAGGTGACCCGAGATGAGCTTGGTGAGCTTCTGTGTTTTTCAAAAGAAAATCTGCAGGTGTATAATACAAACTAACATCATACTGCTGCATACATTTTTCTCATAATTACAATCTCTCGCTTAGATTTCAGACTTGAATATGTAAAAGAATACAATAGAAGAGGAGACGGTCTTAAAAAAGAATTCAAAAAAAGACATGAATACCACTTACTTGCTTTCTTCTACTCAGAGACTTAAAATATATGATTTTGAAAGTCATTCGTAGCTTTTGCTGATTTGAAACGTATGGACCCAGTGACAGATGACATTTCATTATGTTCAGTGCAGAAACTGCTGATGTGCAGCCTGTACTTTTTGCTCAAAGGGGTGTAATGTCATAACCTACCAGGGTTTTGCAGCTTACAATTACACCATATCCTTGGTTTTCTCACAGTGAAAGGCTGAGCATGGAAAGTAAAGAAAAAGCTATTGTTAGCAAAGGCTTGATGCTCAGGGTTCGAAATGGGCTTTATAGTGGCTCTATAGTGGTGATTTAAAGTGGTCTAACAGTGGTCAGCAAGAGAACAATTACTTTTAGCTCAAGTATTACTTTTAGCACAGCGTTCTTGCAATTCCCATCAATAACACAACGCAACTCTTCTGTAGATCAGAATACAAAGTGCATGTTGTCTATGTTTGTATCAATGAAGTGTTTATGTAGGATGGTTTAGGGTGTGTGTGTGTGTGTGTGTGTGTGTGTGTGTGTGTGTTTGTCTATGTGTGTAATCTTCAAGAACATGAGATATTCTTTTTCAGAGATCAAAGAGGAAGCAATTTACAGGTCTTGCTTTTTGGAGCAAAAACAAGCCCACTGGCCATTATGGAGTGTGTGAAAGCTCATACCTTGAACAGCTTGGCCTGGCACTAAATCCCTTTCAAAGGCTTGCCTTGATTCAGCTATTTGAGCAAAAGAAAACACTCTGACCAGCACCTAAACATGCATGGTAAGTGTGTTTTTGAGTCATGGGGAAAATGAAGTACACCCACACAAAATAGTGATTATGCGGTCCTCAGCAACTTAATCATATAACCAAATGACCTTAGGTGACAACAGCAACAACAAATCTCTATATGTGGTCATTTTTTTTCCACTAAAAAAAATTGTCAGAAATTAGATTGAGAAAAACAAATACACCTTAGAACCTTTAGCGACAATAATTACTGGGATTTTTACAACATGGTTTCAGTGCAATAATGTTGAAGGACATTTATTTATAAAGAGCTATTTTCAATATCTGAGCACAGCATCTCAATGAGGTAGAGGTCTGAACATGAATTTAGCCGTTCCAACATTGACTTTTGTTAGCCAATCAGATGTTAGTTTGCTGGTGTATTCAGGATTGTTATCCTGTTACATGAACTATTTTTGACCAAGCTTAAGCTGCTGGACAGTAGGACTTTTATCTGGAGAATATTTTGATCCCAGATTGATGAGCGGCAATTGCAGTTATCGTATGACCAGAAGTGTAAATATCAATGTATATAAATAAATCTAAAATAAATATATAAATATACAAATATACAGTTAACTTATTATGGGAATGCAAAGGTGCAATATATATAAATTACAATAATACTGTATAAGGTACAATGTGATGATAGCAACAGAAGGCTACTATTTGAAAGATTTGCATAGAATTGAATATGCATTTGCATATTTGAATAGTATGTAAACCACCATACATCTGCCAAACTCTTTCTTTCTTTCTCCTTTTAATTTTTTTTTTTAATAAAGAAAACACTAAACATGTTTTGTCAATTTAGTAATTTTATGAGTGAAGTTCAAGAAGTCATGGATATGGAAAATGCCTTAATGATAGTAATGGGAAGCAATAAAATCCATGGTGGAAACACTGAATAAGAATATTGGGCACTAGTAACCGAATAAAATGATATTTTACTAATATAAGAACCACTATAGAACCAGTATTTTACGAATAAGACCCATGGTGGGAAAAATAGAAATGGCAATTTAGTAATCTTAATTAAACAATAGGGAGAAGTGTAGGAGAGTGGAGGTTAGGGTGGGCACTTTAAATGTTGGTACTATAACTGGTAAAGAGAGACAGGTAGCTAATATGATGGAGAGGATAAAGGTAGATATTTTGTGTGTTCAGGAGACCAAGTGGAAAGGGAGTAAGGCCAGGAACATTGGAGGTGGCTTTAAACTGTTCTATTATGGTGTGGATGGAAAGAGAAATGGTGTAGGGGTGATTCTGAAGGAAGAGTACAGTAAGAGTGTAGTGGAGGTGAAGAATGTTTCTGATAGGGTGATGACCTTGAAGCTGGAAGTTGAAGGGGTGATGATAAATGTCATCAGTGCTTATGCTCCAAAAGTGGGTTATGAAATGGAGGAGAAGGAAATATTTTGGCGTGAGTTAGATGAAGTGGTAGAAGGTGTACCTAGGAATAAAAGATTGGTGATTTGGGCAGACTTTAATGGGCATGTAGTTGAAGGAAACAGAGGTGATGAGGAGGTGATGGGTAGGTATGGCCTAAAGGAGAGGAATGTGAGAGTGAAATGGAAAGTTTACAGGACTGTGGTGAGACCTGCGATGTTGTATGGTTTAGAGACAGTGGCATTAAGTAAAAGACAGGAGATGGAGCTGGAGGTAGCAGAGCTGAAGATGTTAAGATTTTCATTGTGAGTGACGACGATGGACAGGATTAGAAACAAGTTTATTAGAGGGAAAAAGCATGTAGGAGGTTTTGGGGACAAAATGAGCGACGCCCAATTGAGGTGGTGTGGACATGTGCAGAGGAGGGACATGGGGTATATCAGTAGGAGAATGTTGAGGATGGAGCCATGATATGCTGTGGCGAACCCTAATTAGATAATCCGAAAAAATAAGTAGAAGAAGAAGAAGATTCAGCTATGTTCATTTCCTAGCTCAGCCTCTAAAATGTATTTTTCTCAGGTGCAGTCGGTCACTCACCAACAGGGCTAATTTGCCTACGCCCACAACAGTTGTGACGCTTCTTTCTGCTTATTGGTACATTGTGTTATCTGGGGATGAAGAGGGTTTTACAACATATTTCATGCTCTTTAAAACAGGGCATTATGTTCTTGATGGAATGAGTCAACAAATAAATGACTTTTCCTTAAAGCATTTCAATAAGAAACACTTTATTCAGCATGTTGCAAATATGAAGGCCAAAAATCCCACACTAATGCTTTTAATCTCAAATATCTCACACAACTTCTAAGAGGGGTTTGCTAGATTTTACATAGTACAACAATAGAACCACAGATTTATCGCTTTACCACTGCCACTTGACTGCATGTCTGTCTTTTTCTTTTTTTAAATAACTGGTATTCGATTCACAGAGCACCTTGATCAAAAAGCTGCATTTAGACTTTTCTACCTAAATCAATAGCGAGCAATTTGCTATGGCAAAGCTGCCTGTCAGGGGGGCTTGCCTGCTAGGCCTTGTCTTATCGAGTGCAAATGGACCACCCAATAAACTTAAACTGCAGTCTTGTGATGGTTGCTTTGCGACTGTGGCATTGTTCGATCTTTAATCTCACCACTCTACTATGACTAATGCGTTTTCTGCCAATGTTTCGAACTATTCGAAAAGATCTAGAAAGTTTAAGGTTAGGTTGCCTTTCTTTTGACTTCTTAAACAAGCCTGCACTATCCATTTAAACCCAAGCTTATGATCAAGTCATGGATCTGTGATGCTAACTGACACCTTACAAGTTGATTAGCAAGTATGTTAATATAAATAAAAGGCATTTGTGCAGTTCTTTTCATTATGATATCATAAATACGCCGCCAGGTGTTTTTCCAGTATATTTCCAGTGCATCTTTGCACCTCAGATTAAGTTGTTATAAAGGAAAAACATTATGCGCAGGTTATTACCTGAGATGCACAGATCCTGGAGATAGAATCTGCTTTCTCCTACATCCCTTCTTGATAAAGGAGACAAAATATTATTTTCTTCAGATCCAGCGAGCCGCTAGCCATTTTCTTACTTATTCTATCGGTAGAATTGACCTTCACCTTGGTAGCTGCACTTTTAACAGATTAACCAGTGTACTAGAGCTAAGTAACATTAGCTCAGGTGCACTGAAAGTAGTTTTTTTTTTTATTTTGGTATATGTGTGGTTGTGTAAGCACATGGTAAGTGAAAGCAAGGTCAGGACAGGGACCTAATTTCAAGGCACTAATGGCTTTTTCTGTGATCCTGAGTAATTACACATATTGCAAAAGCCTGTTGGGGAAAAAACAGTTAGCACATTACATCTCCTCTCAGCTGGATTTTAACACTCACTGCTCTGAATATACCTCTAATTATACGTCGCTGGAGGAAACAGGTATAAAAGTAAGCACTATATGAAAGGAGAAAATAGGCAGGTCAGAAAAAGTAGTTGAAGAGAAGAGAAGAGAAGAGAAGAGAAGAGAAGAGAAGAGAAGAGAAGAGAAAAGAAATTGTATATATTTGCACAAACAGATATACTATATGCTCGAAAGTACATGGATACCTGACCCATCACAACTATGTGCAATTTAATGCAAATGCAAATTACCTAGAACACTTTTGTACATATTTTTTTTTGCTGTATTATCTTTAATTTAGCTTCTAACTGTCCCAAACCTTCTCTGGAATGACAATGTCTCTATTCACAACAAGAGGACAATAAATCCAGTCAAGAAGCCTTTATTGTCAAGAAGCTTTAATTGTTATTTAAACCATATATAGCTGACGCAGTATACGGTGAAATGAAACAACGTTCCTCTTGAATCCTGGTGCTACATACAACAACAATCACAGAAAACACAGGGCTAAGGACTAGTAACTGTCCTCGCCACATAAAGTGCATCGTGTGCAACCTGGTCCAAACAGTGCAAGACAACACAAAAAAATACATTATTTGTCAATGTTGGTGTATAAATACTGGCACATGGCCCCACTGGACATCTTTGGGATGAATTGGAAAGCAGCCAAAGCCTTCAGCTAAAGTTTACCTCAGGAATACACTTTTAAGAATAAGTTTATGCATTTAAAATGTATATTCTGCATTAATAATTTCTGTAAAGTTGCTTTGTCAAATGTCCTAATCAAATGTAACTGAAGTAAGTTCTTGTTCAGTCTCCAAATCCTTCTCCCAGAAAGCTTTCCCAGAACAGTACAAGCTATTAAAGTTTGAAGGGTGTCAGGTATCCACATAGCTTTGGCTATATAGTGTATTAAAGAGTTTTGAAATATTAAACAATAAGTGGTATTTTTTGGTACAAAAATGATTAACAAAAAAACAAGAAGTGAAAATACTCTCAAGATAAAGACTGTTCTGTTCGAGTCTCACATGGCGATAGTGGCATTCGCAGTGGGCTTGACTCGATAAATAAAGTCATTTATCTTGTGAGGTCTTTAATTAACTCCAAGAGGTCAGATCTTCCATTGACATCAATGTCTGTTACATTTGTACTTCTTTAGCATTTTGCCCTTTTTTCTCCTACTCAGTCCTTTTGTGTGAAATGTTCTGAACGAGTCTTTGCACTATAATCATGTGGGTGATGTGTTTGTAGGCTTCAAACATGTGGAAGATTACATAATGCTTCAAGAAACACAACAAACCAAACTGCTTTGGTTATATTATCAGAAACATAAAGAAAATAGGATGAGAATTTTAATCATGTTACGTTACGTTTAATTTGCCACAGGAAAAAAAAGGTACAAAGACTGATAGGTTTGCATACTCAATATTCATTTACTTCTGACTAATGGCATGTATTTCACATATCCACAGGGAATGACATACTAATAATGCTCAGAGCAGCTTTTCTCTCAAAGGAGCACTTGAACGATGTATTCGTTCTGTGATCACTCATTAGATTATCTACACACTCCTAAATCAGAGGAACATCTAACCCCTATAACTGTTCATAGAAGGATATCCATCCTATAACATTTGATTTTATACTGTATCTGTTAGTAATATAATAGGAGGATGGAACAGCTCTATATATGTTCATATCATAACCATAACTGCAAATACACAAACCAGTTAGGCTTTATGGAAGGTGATAACTCAGTGGTTAAGGCATTGGACTCTGGATTGGAAGGTCACAAGTTCAAATCCCATCGCTGCCACTGCTGGTACCTTGAGAAAGGGGCCTTTGAGGAAGTTTGTTGTTAACCTGATGAGGATGGGTTTGCTTTTAAATGTGATTCCTGTCAAGGTTTCTTCCTTTAAACCATCTGGGATTTTTTCCTTCACCACCACTGGTTCCTTCACTAGTGATAAACATAAGGAATAAAATGTATGAATAATATATGACTCGTATTCGATTTATTTTGTAAAGATGCTTCATGACAGTGTTTATTGTGAAAAGTGTTATACAAATAAAATGATTTTAATTGATTTGAGATCCATAGATATTTAGATTGGAGCTGAATAGTTTCTTTGAGAAGTAGCAAAATTTGTTTGGACACTATACAAACAAAAGTATCGGGACACCTGTTTTAATATTAGCCATATATTCCAAAAAGTGTGAGGTACACACTTATATAGGATGTTTTTGAGTGCGGTAGAATTACATTTTCCCTTTACTTCAAAAAGGGCACCCAAACCTGTTCCAGCATGATAAAGCCAGCTATATGACAGTCTGGTTTACATGGTTTGGAGTGGAAGATCTTGAATGGCCGGCTATAGAGCTCTGACCTCAAACCTACTGAACATCAGTAGGTCAGCATCAGAGTTGGAACACTGATAACCACACACCAAAAAGTAGAACATCTTCAAAGAATATTTTAGGTTTATGTAACAGCAAATGGGACTAAATGTGGAATAGGATGTTCAAAAAGTATTGTTGTCTTATGCTTAAACTTTTTCAAATCTCATCAGTCCTGACCTGGTGAGCCTTGTAACTTCCAGGAGACTGAATTAGTGAATAATTCATACTATTTACTAAATAATATGCATTAAAATGAATCCATTTAATGATCATTTTGGAATTTAAAGGGTTAAAAAGTTTGCATTTTTCTTTATTTCTTTGACGTTACTCAACCTATTTTTCAACTTTGTTTCTGAAGTCATTCATACCACACTTACTCATTTTGTCCACTCTCATTTGTGGCATGATTTAGAAGAGCTCAACGCTGATTGTATCTCATTGACAGAGATCAAGAAGAAGAACAGAGAGCGGATGTGCGCTGCTTTTTTTTTTTGATCATCCTTTAGAAGCCGATCTGTGTAAGCAAACCTTTGCGTATGCTTCTGCCCAATGATGTGCACTCATTTTGTGTAAATAACAAATAGACCCTTCAGGGCCGGTCCACGTTTACCGGGGTGCACAAGCCATTTGCGAAGGTAATTTGGCTGATTTGTGGGGCTGTTATCAGGAACAGATGATGGGTTCAGAATGTGCTGAGATTAAAAGCAGCACGTAGGCAGCAGGTCGGCTTTATAGCACTGTTGTTCTGTCGTGTCCTGGAAGTTGTGCAAATTGGACTTCGTTTGACTGAAATACAGTGACTGACGAGGAATGTGATATATGTATAACAACTTGTAAATTGATGTGCAAAATAAAATCAAGGATCTCAGGTGCAATATTGGAATATTTATTGAACATCACACATTTAATGAATGTACACGAACGTCACTCTGACATGTACAGTACCTGCTATCTGCTTCTATTACAGTATTAGTCTCCTATTGCTGTTGTAATAAGCCTTATATACATTACTGTAGCATACAGATATTTATATATGAACATATGTATATCATGGTTTTTGAGTATGTTATCTTTAAAGGAGCATGTTAAAACTTTCACTTGAGAAAAACACTCTTCTTCTTTCGGCTTCTTTCATTAGGTGTCGCCACAGCAGATCATCCACCACCATACCCCTCTGTCCTGTACATCTGCCTCTTTCACAACCACCTGCATGTCTTCAACTCACCACATCCATAAACCTCCTCTTTGGCCTTTCTCTTTTCCTCCTTCCTGGTGGCTCCATCCTCAGCATTCTCCTACTGATAAACCCCATGTTCCTCCTCTGCACATGTCCAAACCATCTGAATCTCACCTCCCTCACCTTGTCTCCAAAACGTCCTACATGCGCTGTCCCTCTAATAAACTCAAAATCTAATCCTGTCCATCGTCATCACTCCAAACGAGAACCTCAAGATCTTCAGCTCTGCTACCTCCAGCTCCACCTCCTGTCTTTTACTCAATGCCACTGTCTCTAAACCAGACAACACGCAGGTCTCACCACAGTCCTATAAACTTTCACTTTTGCAGATACTCTTTTATCACAAATCATTCCTGCTATCACTCTTCTCCACCCACTCCACCCTGCCAACACACTCTCCATTACTTTGCACTGTTGATCCCAGATACCTGAACTCCTCCACCTTCTCCACTACTTCTCTGTTGTTTGTTTTTGAATTGTTTCGTTTCCATTTTAAATCAGAGGATACCGGAATCAACTCGGTTTATGAGAAAAGACTAATGTCACAAAAGGAAGCTTAGAAAACTAGCAAAAAAGTCTAGTAATACACACATTAACATGTTGATACAGTAAACTTTCCTGTGAAAAGACAGACCCAGGATGGTGTGGAGAAAAAAAAAAAGAACATCCAGTGAGCAACAGATCTGTGGGTGGAAATATCCTTTTGATAAAAGGTCAGAGGAGAACAGCCAGACTGGTTTGAGCTGCCAGGAGATCTAGAGTAACAATCACCACTTTCTACAACCAGGCTGAAATCTTCAACATGATCTTTGCAGGCAATCAAGGTGAGGTTCTAGTGTAAATAGAGTAAATAGAAAGGTTTTCATATCATTCCAGTAAAACAGACTAGATTAGATGTTTCCTTAAAGTAAAGATCTGAGAGATTTTAGCCAGTTTTCAGATCGCTTTGCAAATGTTAGGATTAGTTTGATGATTCGAAATGAAATTATTGCTCTTGTGTGCAACAGAAGCTGAAACTAAATTTCCAATATATATATATATATATATATATATATATATATATATATATATATATATATATATACACACATACAAATCTTAACCTGTTGGTATTACAGAAAAGCTCCCGCAGGCATCTCGAACCACAGCGTCATAAAGAATTTCCTGTAGAGAGTCAAGTACATTGGTGCAAACGAACCAATTAGGTGGCTCTGCAGTCGAGAAATGCCTTTAGGGTTTGCTTTAATGAGACTGACGTGTCTGCTGGCTGCGGTGCGCCGCTGTAATCGAGTTGAACAAAAGGATGTGAAATCGTACACGATTCTTCACCATTTCATCAAATTGAACTCATTATCCATGTATCCTGGTGAACACTAAACAATTTTTGCTTTGAGCGAAGATTCCAAAATAATGAAGTTTCTTTTTTTCTGCAATAGCTGGAAATAAATCTGTGCTGAACTCTGACATGAGGGGGACAGGATTTGCTTCTACACTGGAGAGGTTTTTCGAGGTGGCTTGCATCCCATAATTAAAAACCTTACCGTTTCATTAATTGGACATGACTTGAAAAGAGATCAGGAGACACAGAGCATTGAATAACACGAATTACATTTTTCCACTGTGTGCAGTGTGACATGGATTCCATTTGACGAGGATACAAGTTAAATGCTAGTGACTGATACTCTGGATTTATTTGAATATGTTAATCATATCCTTAAGGATAATATTCAAACACACTCTGTATGATTTATATATGCACATAGTATTTTTCCATTTTCCTTACAACAGGTTTCCTTTTCTCTAATCATGATTTCAAATTTTTGTTTTCGCTTTAAAAGTTTACGATCGCCATTCGGGCACAAACCTTTCGTAGGGGTGGGGCTTTGCAATGATTAGTTCTCATTAGCTAGTGGGATTTGAATCTACAGCTCCCAGAAATAAAGATTTCAGCGTATTCTGAATATGGTTCTCTGCAGAGTTGCGATTGTATTTTTATTTATTTGTTTGTTTTCATAGGATATCACTCGCGTATTTCCGAACTCTAGTTACTCTATTAGTTTGTGGTTAATATTTTAGGTTTGGGCAGCACCAGTTTTTAGGCACAGGCTAACTAGGTGGTCATCTAGAGCACAACTATTTGGGAGGGTGCTGCAATATTGCCTTTACTCGCCCATTTACATTATTCACCCGTTTTTCTGCTGAACTTTAATGTACAGTATACTGTATATTTTTATACTTGAATTAAGGCAATTTTGCAATGATTATTAAATGTTTTCTACCCTTCTTATGGAAGGTTGCAACATGATTTGTATGGTGTGGGGGCGGAGCCATTGAGGGGCTAGAAAAGGCCCTGGGTTTGGGTAGTTTCATACGGCAGATTATATAATGAATGAACCGCTAAATGGACAGTAAAGAATGGTTAGGTAGTGATGCACATCATGAAGTAGTATTAAGTGGGCCATTATTTACAAACTAACATCAATTAATAAAAGGGAGGACGTCGTTTCGACTGCAAAGTACAAACATAAAAATATACAGAATGCTGCCCAGAATGCGCTGAAGCACTATTAAGATTTCTGACTGACCTAACAACAGTACCTGACTGAGCACGAATCTCTACAAACACACTCTAAAATCTAGAGGAACATCTTCAAAGAAGAGTGGAGGTTATTAGAACAGCAAATGGAAACTAAATGTGGAATGGGATGTTCAAAAAGCACATACTGTACCCAATCTAATGTTTGGGTGTTCACAAACTTTTGTCCATATAGTGTATCTAAATCATACTAGGTTTTATACTAATAAGATAACTGAACACATCTACATGTAGATCTAAACTATAAATTAATTATGTTTAATGCATAGCCTGTGGCCTATTTTAAAACTCCCAAAGACATAACTACATAAATAAATAGCACAGAAGCACAGCATTCATTTCAGACATATCCGTCTATGCTGTGATGATTTCAACCAAAGGTCAGGGTTGAGTGGTTAAAGTTAGATGAAGCGATTCTGCCACGTAGTCGAGGTTACCGCTGTTGATAGCACTCACGTTGAAGCAGCCACCCCGGAGCAGGTACACATGCCTCTGCTTCAGCAGAAATTCCACCTGCTGATCTAATGGACAAAAACGAATAAAACGATAAAAAAAAAAAAAAAACATTTGTATATTTGCCGCTGGATGAATCACTGATGCAAAATCTTGTTTGGAGATCTATTTTACACTTTTTTACGCCATGGGCCATAAATACACATCACATCAGTGTAGAAAGAGAGAGCGAGAGAGAGAGAGAGAGAGAGAGAGAGAGAGAGAGAGAGAGAGAGAGAGAGCGTGCAAATGAATTCATCTAAATCGTTTTCCTTCCCACATCACACTTTGCTGCTAATGTCAGATAGACCACTTATAATCGAGTTGATTCTTGGATTTGGGTTCATGCTCATTTATTAGCGGAAGATCGAGACAGAGATTGCTGGTGAAGCGTTTAAAATCTTTAAACAGCCGATTTTGCACGCGCTCGGCGTCTCATTAGATGGCAAACGTTTTTTAAAGGACAATCTGAAAAGAGCACAGACTTCATAAGTCCCCTGTTACATTTTCAAAGCTGTCGGTGAGTGTGTGACTAGTGCCAAATTACCATAAATTAATCATGCGAAGATGCAGAGAGTATAGGGAATAGAAACTGTAAGAAAACAGGCCTCTTAGACTTTCAGAAGTTTGTCTAAATACCACGAATAAGTCACAATTTCTAGTTAGACACGTGACTTTATTGTTATGCCTGTCAGGGATCGATGGGACTTTTTTTGCTGTAATTACAAACTGTGTCTGAGTCAGAACTTATTCAGAATTTATCAGAACCATAAGGAAGTACCATAATAAGGGAAAAAGGAAAAGATTGCTGTTTTCGGCTACAGGTTCTCTATCAAACTTTACCTAAAAGGAGACATTTAAGGCAGGTTCGGGACAACTTAGAAACAACTAGAAACACCTTTTAGAGGAGTCTGTGTACTTGGCAAAACAGTTTGTATCGAAGCGTAAATAACCGCCTTTGTGTGCACAGAACGTGCTGTTTGGTGACTGCGAACTTCCCTTTAGGCAAAAAAAGTCGATCCCTGGCTTGATCTCCGCCGAATGAATCTGGGAAAGCACTCACACAGCTGTTATAAGCGGTTGAGTTTACTCAATTGATTTGTTAACACAGACACTCACCGGAGAGTCCGATACAACAGTAGAGTCCTCCCGACTTAATCAACTGCTCCCATGAACCCGGGCTTCCTAACAGCCGAAGCTTCTCTCTGAGGCGCTCCTTCATCAGCATGCATCTCTCCACTGTACCTTTTAGCCCTTCCAGCCTGATGGAAAATTCATTGCAGTCACTTAATAATGTATACAGCATTTCCGACGGAGGACTGATAAGGGCTGTATTCAGAGTGGCACTTATTGGGCGTATTCAAAGTGTGAAGTTGGCAATATTACGTTTTCGGTATTCAGATCCAGCTGCTGAAATTCAGATTTTTAAACTCACCTGAGTGTAGTTCAGGCCTTTGCGGTTGCTCAGAAGCACCTGAGACTTTTTTTTTTAATTAACGCTTGATTTGAATCCAAAACATCCAATTTCTTGGATTTTCTATGTACAATTTTACTAATTCATTGTGTCATATCTAATATAAAAGAAGTATTTAATATTAGATTGGCATTGATACTGCTCTATGTTTTATTATCTACCAATACATCTTACAATATATCATCAGAACCAATAACTGAATGAGACATCCGTTTTGAGCTCCGCCCACACTATACGAGCTTACAATTATTTTTTACAACTGAGCAGATGAGGTTAAACACCTTGTTTAAGGTCCAGCAGTGGCAGCGTGTTGGTGTTAGGATTCAAACTCATGCACTTCTAATCAGAAGATCGATCTCTTATCCACTGAGTTACCACCTACCATGTACTATATATATATATATATATATATATATATATATATATATATATTGTACATCTGAGGTGTTAATATGGATGTGGTGCACAATTGTATTGCCTCCTCTCTAGGATAAAAAACAAACATTATAATGAGTATGTCATTAGTATGAGTATGAGGATCATCAGCTCCATCACCGCTCTCTTAAAAGCCGCAGGTTGATGAAGTATATATATATATATATATATATATATATATATATATATATATATATATATATATATGTGTCTACTTATAAATTATGGAAACGACAAGAGTAATGTGAATCGTGAATTATGTTCCTTCCTGTATATATTTCCAACTACAATACAGAACTTTGTTCCACTGTTCTTTAAGGAATTTTTATTCTTTTGCTCTTTGTATTTATTTTTCTCCTTTGGGTCTTATTCACAAGGCAAGGCCTCATTTTTTCCAAGCGGGAATCAGAAATGATTCACTCTCGTTTAAAAAAAAAAAAAAAAGGTTTGAAGAGGCTTACCATTCCACCATATGTGCAGGATTGCTGAGCACTGTTGTCACCACTCTGGCACCTTCCACTGGGGGGCGGGACCACAGTGTATGGACGATCTTCTCCACTTGGGATTGGACAGTCACCAGCGCAGCGTTTTCCTTCACAACACACAGGAGGTGAGCCACTCTCTCTCCTGAGAATGTGAGATTGGATACGATATTAGACAAGTGAAGAATGAACGAATGCTTTTTACTCTGAACAATATATATATATATTTTTTAAGCGCAAGCTCGCCATGTGTAGTTACTCCACATCTGGCTGCCTGGGATGAGTAAATAACACTTACTCAATCCACATATGTTCACCAAATGTAATGTGTTTCGTAAAGTAAAATATATAAAATCCATTCACCGAATTGATTCAATAGTACAGTGGAACTTCGGTTTGCAAATGTAATTCGTTCCAGATAAGTAAACTCTAACAAAATCATACGTATAACGTATAAATTATCCCATAAGAAATAATGGGAATTCGGATAATGCGTTCCAGGACCCGGAAAATATTCATATAAAATTTTAAATACATTACAGTAATACAGTATAATACATTTATAAGTGATATTTGTTGTATTACTGTATATTGTACCAATATCAATTTTAAATGAAAAGAAAAACTGCTTAGAGGAGAGTCAGTGATGGTGTGAGGAAGACGAGGCGGAGTGAAGGATAAGGGTAACCTCTGGGAACAGGGAATCGCGGTGGGAAGGCTTTCGCTTGAATCTCATTTCTTCTTAACTTTTACTAAAAACAGATCTAATGAAACTTCTTGGCTGTTGTCGCTGAGTTGGGAATGTTGGGGATGTGGTTATAACAAGGCTTCATACGTATAATGAGACAAAATTTCATTGATATTTTTGTCCGTATAACAAAACATACATACACCAGGCCGTTCGAACACGAGGTTCCACTGTAACTTGACATTAAGTTATAAAATGAAGCCAAACAATAGATTTACATGGAGTTCTCTTTAACTTTAAACCATTTCCTGCAGCTGAGGATGGTTCCACATGAACAGCCCAAAGAGACATGAGATTACTGTGGACGGTTAAACTCAGGAACCATGAAGATGGATTTGGACTGTATTAATATAAGCAGATTGTTATAATGGCTTGGGGCTGTTTTGCATTTAAGTGTCCATCACTGAACAACAGATGAATCTAAAATGAATAGACATTCGGTGTCACTTGATTACGGGTTCCCTTTTGAGTCTGGTTCCTCTCAAGATTTCGTCTTATATAGACTTATATAATTTCAGAGAGAGTTTTTTCTTACCACACACTCATTAGGGACAAACTTATAGAGAATAAATTGTGATGCTATCATGTATAGTCTCAATCTATTGAATATTTTAAAGCTGCTTTTGGGATAATGTCCATCGATAAAGACGATTTACAAACTGAAATAAAATGATCTAGTGTGACCCTCTGTTAAATAATCATTTTATTTTTATTAGCTAATTCTATTTCTATTTTAAATTTCATTCCTATTTTTATATGGCAAACAAATTCTTTTGTATTTCATTTCTATTTTGTAGTTGGTTGTATTCTATGTTGTTATATCGCACATCCCTCATGATTCATTTGTTCTATTTGTATTGCTCAACTTTTTATTTTTAACATTTAAATTATATTCTATTTAACGTATTTGGAAAAACAATGTAACTGCATAGCATACTGTATATGCTTATGTTCTTATGTACATTTGAATTTCAGAGGGTGGACTGAGCCCTACTACTCTCTAATAATCTAAATATCTAATAATATCTATATTACAAAGGTGTGCTGCTCTATTACACTGTTTGCTCTTACCATACAGGCTGAAGTTGTGTGAGAACGACTGAGCACACAGCACTTCCATCCCCAAAGATACACAATATCTCAACCCCCAGGAGTCCTGATCAACATCCCTACTGCACAAACCCTGAGCTGGAAGCAAGAAAAAGGGCAGAAGCCGACGTTTCTGAAAGAAGAAAAGAGAAGAGAAGAAAAGAAAAGCGAGAGGTACTGAATAGAGATGTACCTGATACAACCTGATACACAACATTCATGAAAAGACCATCACACACCAAAAAATAGTTCAGCATCTGTGCATTCACATTCTCATTCCTTGTGACTTTCCTACTTATAAAAATCCACCGTAACAGCAAAAATTTGTCAATGTTGATGCTGAATTAAAAAATGTAGGGCTTATAATTTGTATCATAATTGTATATAGGTTATATATTAATTATGTTTTATTATCGTGCTCATTTGTAATTATTTGTGTTACGTATTGTTTTCCTTTACTGCCTAATTTTTTAATAATATTAATATCCAGTGCCTATAATTACTTATTTATATTTGTTATATCTGTGTCTGGTATCATGTAATAAAAGTATACACTTGAAAGACAGTATTAATGTTTCCTAAACCCAGAATAGAACATATACAAATTTCAATATATTTCATCATACTATTAATTTAAATTACATTTACAGGATTTTTTTTATTTGCCTCACAGAAACACATCAACACCATACCACCATGACTTCAGCCACACTTTTCCATTCATCCTGGGAGAGATCAACTCCGGTAGGACTGTGTCCCGAAGTGTACAGAACCACCACACTTTCTTCCGGGGCTGTCTCCAGGTCCTCTATTATTTCCTCCACGTGCACTTTGCAACTCCCGGGGTTCCAGTAGCGGTAGCGTTTCACCACAGCGAAACACGCTGCTTCAAAGATACCAGCTAATAACTCTGGGAAACAACCACAATCACACCAGTATGAGAGATTGCTTTCCAATAGAACTTTTTTTTAATCATGTTTTGGACAGCCTATTTATTATAAGTGTTAAATTGTATAGGGTTTCTAGTGGGTGCATCTCAATCAGCTCTTTACAAGTATATGGTGTACACATTGGGGCACTGCATATTGTATAACGTTACTACTGGCATTTATTTATTTATTTATATATAATCAATATATATATTTATTTATTTTTAACAGCATGCAGCATGAACCATTAATTTCCACACCAGCAATTGTAAAAGCCCAAATATATGCAAAATACAAAAGAAAATATCCTATAAATTTGTTACTGTAGCTTAATCACATACATTGTTACTATAAGCAGGATTATAGGCTCAATACTGGATTTTTTTTTTTTCAAACCATTAGCCATTTAATAGTTATCAGACTCATGCAGAACATCAAATCAAATTAAGAAAGAATTTGCTAATCATGTGAGAGCTGCACCAATGATAACTAACAACTTACATTACATTTACATAAGGCTTCAGAAAAAAAAAGTTATTTCCAATTCGCATTGATGTTCCATGACCTTTGCGGTGCATTGTGGGATTCCTTTAGGAAGCAAATGTTCCAGAATTTCGCAATTGAGACTGAGAGACAATGTCCAATTTCCTGACTACTAAACTAGAAGCCTGACCGAAACACACTTTAGGCATGTTTTGTGGCTATTAAACAAGTCAATAGCTTCTAGGTTTCGAGTTTTCTGCATGCATACTTATGAAGCTGTAGTACAGCATAAAGAGCTGAAGCTAACCATATAATACAATATCAAAAGATGTTTTTTTATTTTTAAATATAAAAATATTGGTTTTTAGGTTGTTTCTTAGTCTTTAACAATGCAGCATGATCATAATGTGATGCATTTCCAAGTTGATGACCACTGGTGCTTTTAGACTTAAGTGCTGAGCGTCTATCCCAACAGTAGAGTTCTACACACCGTCACACGGTGAAGACAGGAGAATATGGCCATCCCAAGAAGAGTTGGTGCAGTAGCAGCCCTTCAGTAACTCCGCCCCCAGACGCACTGCTCCGGAGCTGCCCACCGCCTGTACACCGAAAACCTGCAGAGAGTGAAGCGATATTAAAGAGCCAGCCTCATGTTCTGTACTGTACATACTGTATGAGTCATTCAATTATCTTCTGCTGCAAAGTCAGAATTGCTGCTGATTTCTTTTTTTTTTTACTGAGAGACAATTCTGTTTTTTTTATTTATTTATTTTAATGCGTTTTTTTCTTACGTCACAAATGCAAGCAGAAGAAGCAATGCAATTCCATGTGTGTCTCACATCTCTTGTTTTTCATCCTGTACAATTACAGCACTTTCCTATCAGGAATCCATATGTAATGGCTTGCTTTAATAAGCAAGAAATGAAAATTGATCAGTTTTTTTGGTACCTTTTTTTATTATTGTTATTATTAGTTTCAGTGTAATGTGTGTCATCTCATAGCCTTAAGCACTCAAATATCATCAACGTGGAATGAGTGTGTGTATGTTTTTTTTTTTTTTTTTTCGGCTTGCAGTTCTACTGGAGCACACTGTGATTATCAGAAGTAGGTTGCTGAGCTACAACAAGAAGGGAAAAAAACAACAGTGCTGTAATTGACCGCTTCACAAGCGTACACAAGAACTCGAAACTGCGGTCTAAAGCGCATCCCTGTTTTGTACAGGAGAAAGCAGAGTCTTATTTAATGTAACTGGCACTCAAAAAATAGACAAAATAGTCATGTTTATGGAATGCCTTTGGTTCATCATTCAGAGGTGATGCTTTATCCGGTGACACAACTGATGTGGTGGAGTCTCTCATATTTAGATGCATGCATTCCTTTCAGTGTGTTTTACTGCATGGTTTGATTTTTGCTCTATTTTAATTGTATTTGAATGAGATCCAAAAGAAGAAAGAAAGAGAGAAAAAACTGTCATTGGCAACAGTAAATGACTAGTTTCAATAATAGAGGGTTGCAGCTGAAGGCTGCTTAGATAACCCTTGTTGATTGGCAGGGACGAAGAAAAAGAAAATACCCAACACTGCTGGTGAAATTATTGAATTGAATAGTTTTGTAGTCTTTTTTTACAACCTTGTGAACTTTGTATGGCTTTCCAATGATAGGGCTAAATTGAAAGTCACATCAAGGTTCTCATAGTGGGGAAAAAAACATCCACATCATGGATTTTTTTCATGAAAAAAAAAAATCAATTTTTGTTTTTACTTTTTCACTGTTTCACTATTTCAGGAATTAAAATCTTCGAAATGTGTCCATAAAAGTAAAAGAAAACCCAGATTTTTTCAGTTTCAGGCAGCATTCCGACGAGATAATCCAATCATATACATTTGCATACGTCTGGCAATTCAATTCACTGTGAAAAACAAGGGTGGCGTAAGATTACATATTTGCAAAAAACACCATGCGTTTGGTTTTTACAGATCAATCCGACATCGAGTCAAAGGCTGCTTTGATCGTCTCTCTCGTCTAAACAAACTGCAGCATGTAGATTTTTACGCCAACGTTGTTATCAGTGTATTCAGCCGGTCAAGTCGTCTGCGATGAATAAAACACCAATGGGTTTAACAAGCAATTCAAACAAACCGAGGCGTATCTCATACGGGCAGAGTGAAGCTTTAGGATGTCAGTCTGATGCTGCTGTCTCATACAGTGTAAAAAAAAAAAATATTATTTGCATTATGTGACATGCTGATTATTTAGAGGCATTAATGTCTAGTTCTGGCACTGAAATCCAATCTCAGAGTGTGACCACTTCTTAATCAAAAGTAGAAAGATTTACTGTATTACCTCAAAAAGCCAGAACATGCCAATTAATGACAAGTAATTTTCTTTAATCAGTGGTTTAATCATGTTTGTTGGAGGATCTTAATCATTGAATCTAATATGGAGAACATATCGCACAATCTGTTGCAATTAAACAGCCAAGGTTTTATTGGCGTCGTCTACAGTGTGATAATCCTAAAATAACACCAGAAGCCCAATTGTGTGTGCAATACAAAAAGAAACGGAAACATCACCCTATTCTCCAGAATGGCACGACTGTCCCGGCCTAATGCCAGCTGCGATGCCCTGATGCTGAATTCTGACATGCCAAGTGGAGGTAGGTACTCAGGAAGTAGAGTGGGGTCAGTGGCAATTTGTTGTTTAATCTTCTGGATGAGAGGAATCACTATGGGCTGGCCATCCTCACCTACATATTCTAAACAGGAAGAAGTGCACAGAAGTTGGTTAGTAATTAAGCTACAGTGTTGTTCGAGTGCATTTGAGGTGCTCATGGACAGACTGAAAGCCCGAAGCATTTCAAGAGGTCCGAGGTCTATTGACACCAGGTACACTGTAAATGCATCCCCATGACAACCGATTCAGGCTCAGACCTTTTACTGAGCCACATTTAATGACAAATTAGACAGAGTCCATGAAAGGAACATATATCAAACCAATTAGAAAGACAGTAAAAAAACAGGTTTGTTCCTCTTTTTTATTGTAACGTAGGATGGCATTGTCTGAGAGCCTCTAGCCAGGAAAGAACCTAACGTTTAATACAATACAATCAAGTTACTAGATGCATGATGATCTTCAAATGCATTTATTTTCAGATTTTAAAGCTAATTAAACCTTAATTAAGATGGGCAAAAAGATCAGGTACGGTATCACAAAAGTGAGTACACCCCTTACATTTCAGCAACCATTTGGTATATCTTCTCAAGGGACAATACTATAATGTGGAGCATACATACAGCCATTGTTGTCTAAACAGCTGGCGAGTACGTGATAACAGCTGTACATCGTTTGATGTCCTCTTCATCATGTTCATGGTTTTTGACAGGACCATACAAATTTGTGCATCTTGTATTAGAGCAAGTAAAATTTGGTGCTTTGAGTAAAATTCTCTCATACTGACCACTGGATGTTCAATATGGCGCCTCATGGGAATGACTCTCTGAGGATTTGAGAATTTGAATTGTTGCTCTCCACAACGATGGCCGAGGCTGTAAGAAGATCTGTAACACCCTGAAACTGAGTTATAGTACAGTGGCCAGGGCATACAGAGGTTTTCCAAGACTGGTTCCACTCGGAACAGACCTCACAAGGGTCCATCAAAGAAGTCGAGTCCTCGGGCTGTTGCGTCAGGTGCAGAAGCTGCTTTAAAAAAAGACGAATGAGTGCTGCAGCATTGCTTTAGAGGTTGCAGAAGTGGAAGGTCTGCTTGTCTGTGTTTAGACCAGTTTCTATGGTCATCATCCCAGAAGGAAGCCTCTTCTAAAGCTGTCTCTCAAGAAGCAGCAGCTCTGTGATGTCATTATGGAGGAGTGGAAGAGGATCCCAGCAACAATCTGTGCAGCTCTGGTAAATTCTATACCCAGGAGGATTGAGGCAGTGCCAGATAACAATAATGCTCACTAGGGGTGTAACGGTTCACAGAATTCACAGTTCGGTACGTACAGCGGTTTTTAAGTTGAGGTTCAGTTTAATGATAATTTCGGTATGGTTAGAGGGAAGAAATGCAAAAAAATTAAATTGCTTGTTTTTTTTTTTTATTGACGCAGTTTAATATTAACATTTGTGATCAAGATTTGGACAGCTTACATTTTGAAAACAATTTTCAATTTAAAAAATAAAATGGAATAAGTCAAATTAATGCAATGCACATTTTTATTATATTTATTAAATTAAGTAATCAATGAAATTGGCATAAATTAAATTGATTAAATTAAATAAAAGGAAAACTCTAATAAAATTGTTTACATAGGCTATACCCCATTTGGGTAAAACAGGAGTATGTAAGTGTGTGACCTTTTGCTTGCAGTTATTTACACAATAATGGTTGAATGTTGAGTTTTTTTTCAGAGGACTGTAAAACAACACTGCTATACAAGCTGCACATTGACTACTCTGAAATATATCCAGTTTCCATTTCTATAGAATTGTCCCTTGAGATCATATAATAAAATGGTTGCTGAAATGTACTCACTTTTGTGAGATGCTGTATATCTCAGATGCAAAACATCAGATTCTGACGTTAATTAAATTAATTTAAATTCCTGAAATAATCCAGGTACATCTCAGGAGCATTTACACCACAGATTCTGATGTGGATTAAATCTGGATTAAGATGGCTGAAATATTCCAGGTCCAACTCCGGTGCATTTACACTACTTATTTTTGATGTATTTTAAGTCTTTTTTAAAGGATGAATTAATCCAGGTACATCGCAGGAGCATTCACACCATGGATTCTGATGTGAATTATACCTGAATTAAAAGGCATGAAATAATCTAGGTACATCTATTATGTCAATTAAATCTGTATCAAGAAATAATACGGGTCCAATTTGGGTGCATTTACACTATGGATTTTTTTTATGTAAATCAGGCAAATCTCAGGAACGTTAACACCACAGTATCTAATCTGAATTAAATTCGATTTAAGATGCATGAGATAATCCAAGTTCAACTCGCGTGCATTTACACCTGGATTTTTAATGCGAATTCAATCCGAATTAAGATGCATGAAACTATCCATGTTTATGATGTCAATTAATCAAGTTACATCTCGGGTGAATAAACAGGCAAATGTATAACGTAAATAAAATCTAAATAAAGACGCATTAAGTTTTTTAATGTGTATTTCATTTTTTTATTTTAAAGATGTGAAACAGGTCCTGAGGTAACTGATGCGACGCGCGCGACATGATCTCCCACAGTCGCGTGACTCACCTCTGCGCGCGAGACACACCTTGTCAGGATGCGAGTCGCGCTGGAAATCTTCCAGAAGTTTCTCCTGGGCGATGCGCGCAGTCGCAGGGGAGCCCCGGAACACTGACAGCGAGGAAGCCATTGCTGGATTTACACCCTATTTTTTAAAAAAGTGTTTACAGGTGTTTTTGTTGAGGTTCTCGCGAGATTCAAGGTGAACCAACGTGGCCTTTGTGTGTTGTCGTTTGTTGTTATGGTACCTAAATCACGTGATCTGCGTCTAAGTAGTGGACTACGACATCCATGGCAATGTTTTGCCATAGTAAGTCAGGGTTTAATGCGATTTGGGACACAGCCCCAAATAGTAAAGTATTCAGGCCTTAAAAAAACCTTAAATAAAATAAAGCCCTTCTCAATGTTTTATTTCACCCCCAAGCAAATTTCTATCAGTGAGCATCAGGGGGGGAAACAAAAAACATTTAATTGCACATATTATTCCCCAGAAAACCCACCACACTCATCATGTTCACAATACAAATCATTATTCTATTCACATATTCAGATGCATGGTTGGATTGAATCCAGCAATCATCTTTGCTCGTCCTGCATTTGTGCCACATTGGTTAATTTCAGCAATCACTTGACCGTGGGTTCATCATCTGTATCTAATTATTACTAAAAGAAAAGGCAGACAAACAGCAGCACATCCATACTGCATAATTACACTCCAAGCCTTTGAATTTGTTTCCCCTTTGCCTTTCTGATCCATAAACATTCTACGCATTCATTAAACCGACATGCCAAAATCTGATCCGATTCCTCCAAACAATGGGTTCCATTTGTAAAACAGTCAACCAACAAGCGCTCCTTCCTCTTCGTCCTCCTCAGTGTTTTCAGTAGGATTGACTAAAAAGACAGAAATGGAAGTTTATTAATGTTAAAGGATCCCATGCACAAAGTTATGCGCACCCCATGCTCACGTGTAATATGCTGTGCAGAGATGAAGACCGGCCCTTTGCCCGAACACAAGCTGAAGGTAACAGGTGGCATGAGCTCCAAGGCAGGGAAGCTGACCTGAAACGGGAGATCAAGTGCAGGATCAAGCGCATGCTGCTTAAACACGTCGTCCTAGATACAAGTTTAGATTGCGGTCGACTCACTGTGGGCATGCAGTGACGCAGGGTGGCAATCGGGACAGGCTTGGACTCGCCGACTCCGTCAGATACTGCGACCACATGCATCTCGTCACTTGCCTGAGCACTGAGGCATATCTGAGGAAAAGGCAATTGAGTTCGAAGCACTTGATCTTGAACTGGTTTTCTTGCTTTAAACTAATCTTCCACTTGAACTCAAAGCACTGGAGGGAAAAAAAGAAATGACAAAGTACTCCTTTCTTTTCATGAGTACATTGAAGCCGAGACAGCACGTTCACCCCGAATAAAAGAAAAGTGATTATTTTCTCTGCATTCTAATGTTAAAGTACCTGTGATAAGTTCTGGGAAAAAAAATAAACTGTTGCACATTTTGTAGACGCTCAAAACAATGGTTTTACAAGCCACCTTTGATTGATGGGAAAATAAAGAAAAGGTCTGTCATTTGCATTTCTATAGATGTTTGTTATTCACAGCACAGCTATTTTCTAAAAAAAAAAAACCCTTCACAACACACGCAGCAAATTGATTTACCATGTGGACCAACGACTGCTTGGGTTTTAGGTTTCTTTAGCTCCTAGTTTTATAATTATTAAGACTGTAGAAAGAACATTACTTATAATCTTATACTCCAGTGCTCATGTTAGTTCTCACTCTCCAGTGTTCTGTATTGTTGAAAGATTTATGATCAAACTCTTGATGTCACCCAAATGAGGATGGGTTTCCCTTTTGAGTCTGGTTCCTCTCAAGGTTTCTTCCTCATGACATCTAAGGGAGTTTTTCCTTGTCACAGTCGCCATGGCTGCTCATCAGGGATAAATACACATCGTTCACCTTGACTGTTGATTTCTGTAAAGCTGCTTTGAGACAATGTCTGTTGTGAAAAGCGCTATAGAAATAAACTTGACTTGGGTTTCAGACGGTTGAGATTTCACCATACGGCCAAACCTGGTGCAATTGGATTTTGAGGATCCACATTTAAGGGGTTTGATAACATTAAAAAACTGGGCTAGATGCATTGAACCGTATGTACTTTTTTTTTTGCACAAAATTGCAGTTTGGGGCCAAAAGTGATGCTAAGTGCAGCATGCTCTGTTTCATATCATGTTTTCAAGCCAAGATGTCATCAAGGTTGAGTTGCTGCTGTGTTCTGGGAGCCAGATTTGGATGAGTTCATTGCCATTGTTCCATGGATATATGCGGGCCAAAAGAAAGTGGTACGGGTGGGCTGGCCCCGGGCCATCTCACATTTGCTATTGGCATGACTAATAATAGTATGTGAAAGGATTTTTTTTTTATTGTGGAGAAGATAAGAATGAGGATTGGTGGATTTTTTTTATGCCGTATTGATCAAGGCCACTTATCTGCTGTTATCCTCTCAAAGATATTCCAAATGAATGGTTTAGGGGAGAAAATCCTAGCTATCGGAGAGACAAACTGGAGACTTCAATCTATAGTAATCCAGGCCAAACAATCCATCGTTCAAGAACCGAGGAGCGATCTTACTGTTTTGATGAAGAACTGGTTCTCCAAAAGATCGTCTTCTGCCTTGAAAACGACCTTCGTTTGGCTGGAACTGAGCTCACATCCTGGATAAAAAAGCAAACGTATGAATGAGGAGTGAACATACAGCTGGCAGGACTTATTCAGACCAAAAAAAAGAGAATAAATCCCTACCCCAGTGCACACAAACTTTATCAGAAATGGACGATGAGCTGGTTAAGTCTGAGAGGTTGACTGAAGTTATGGAAACGTCTTCAACAATGCCGGTGGTCATTTCATTGAAATTACAGGCCTCAATAGCTACAGAAGCAAAATGAAGATGAGGGTGAGGGCGTGTGTGTGTGTGTGGTATTTGTAGTTGTGAAGAATGTAATGTTTGTTGCTTGCCTTTTAAGCCACATAGAAGCTCAAACAAGCCATTTCTTTCAAATTAAATAAATAAGATTTAAAACCAAAAGGTGGCAAATAGTCAAAAAATATGAATATTACAATTATGCCAAGTGTCAAATGATTTTAACTAAAAGCTAAATTCCAATTATTTCACGTGTAGAATTGTTTTCAGTAAAATTTAGTTGGAAGCAAGTAGACTAATATTATTGTGTTTATAACTTCTTTTTTTTTTTTTTTTAGCACTTGTTTGCTTTTCTTTTTAGATTTCTGACATTTGAACTTACTGAAAGAAGAGGAGAAATCAGACTCGAGGACGCGAGGGATTAATGAAGCTCAGGTGACTTTTTTTTTTCCTTTTTTTTTTTTCTTTTCTTTCCAGAAACCTAAAATGGCCGCTAGAGGGCGGTACAATACTTTTGAACAAGATGGACTCTATGTTACTTTGACAGAAACATGGAGATGGATTGAACAAATAATATTGATAATAGTAGTGTAAAAAAAATAAATAAAAGGAATCAAGGACGAAAGAAGAAACATAAGCAATCTTAAGTATGAAAGGGAAAAGATGTCCCTGTGAGGGAAAATAATAAAGTGTTGAAGTGGGTAAATGTGTATGTCTACAAATAAACAAACAAATAAACAAACCAAAACCATTTTAAAAGCTAAAAATAACAACAAGCATGCAAGTATTCTTAAAAATAAGTAAAAAATGTCTGATGATTGTGTTTTGAGCAGAGAATAAATATGAATATCCATGTCTTATCTAATGTCAAGAGGCGATTACAGACAATCACATGGGTTTAGCTTGATAAATTGCTTTCAAACCCGAATTAAGATAAACGGTTTTCTTCTCAAAGGAGACTTATTATCCAATATTATTGGAAAAATCTATCTCTTCTTCCCATGATCTTGAGAAAATTCATCATAGCGTTTTATTATAAAGGTCCTGCTGATTTGAAGCTTGTTCCAGATCATTTCTTCAGGGTGATTGTGTTCAGGTTATAGGGTTGTGTGAATGTTGTGAGATGTAAATTAAAATGGGCTATGCGAGCACGTTTCAAATATGAGATGCTACTCAATAAAGCAAAAGAAGAGGGGGTTGTGATAGTGGGTCTAGGCGGCAAAAAAACACGAATTGGTTTTGTGGGTCGATAGATTACATTAAAAAAATAACAATTTGCACACATTCACATTTAGGGGCACAGTTTTTGGAAATTGGGACGAAACCTGGAGAGTGCAGAAGAAAAACGTGTATAAATGTCCAAAATATGGACACAGACAGTCCCCTGAACTCAGGATCCTGGGGCTACGAGGCTTGTTGTTATGAAGGACACTTTGCCTATGATTAAAATGCCATTTACCTCGACTTTACACACAATGACACAAAAATAATCCAAACACTGAGAAAGAAGGCTTTAGTTTAAGTTGTGGTTTGTTTAAAATACAGACGTTTTATTTAAAATTCCTACAAATGCTCCATTTTACGTACAGTAAAGGTTCTTCTACTGTCTAGACATATAACTACCCGGAGGTTACAGTGCAGTGATCCACCACCATGCTGATAAATATCAGCCTTTTATTAATGTTAATTATGCGGGTCTTTGATAAAGGTTGCCTTAAGGCCACATACAGATGGTTTCACTTAAACAGATCCAAACCACATTAGCGTTGCAGCATCTCTAAGTTGATATCAGATAAACCATAGAGAAAAACAGGGGTGATTCTAGACAGAAGGAAATCTCCAACATTTGCTCTGGGAGTTCTTTGAACAAAGATCGCTATTTACTTCGAGGGCCGTATCCTTATTTGTAAATCTTAATGAATTTTGACATGCTCACTTCAGATCCCGCATCTTAATTGTGAAAAGATGTTTTCGTTCTTATTGTTGCTCAACAAAACCTTTTATTCTCTCAGAAGACTTATTCTGGGTGCGTATCGCTCCCTGAGCTGTAATTGCTGTAATTCCATCTGCCAGAAAAAACATTGAGGAGTCTGTTGGGATTTTTCCTCGCGTCAATTCGCCCTCTTTATTTAGTAATGTTTGACTTTACTAATATTATAAAAATGCCGTAACTGGTTTTCAAACGAAATCTGATCACGATTCTTGGATTCGGTCGGTGAACACGTGATGTGTGCGCTAACAGGGACGCTTTTGAAAATGTTTTTATAAGAAAAGGTTGAATCAAAGATTGTCATGCTACCTGACCGAATAAATTTAACACGACTGAGCAGACGGCCAGATGTACAGCAGTAAAGAGAAAGTGCTTCATTATGCATGTAGGAATGCGAGAGTTTTATCTTGCGTGAGGTTCTGTTCGGTTGTAAAAGAGTAACAAAAACAGCACTGATACTGCAGCAAGAGACAAATTGTTGTGCTTCTGTTATTGGATGTGTTGGAACTATGATCAGGGGTCATCATGGGATGATGAACATCAGCACTTTCGATTATGTGCCATCTTTTCCCATCTACTGTTATACCCAGCCAAGAGATTAAATTCAGAGAAAATGTATCTGTATAAGAGGAGATAAAGCCTAGGCCTTGTACAGTGCATTCGGAAAGTATTCACAGAAATTCACTTTTCCCACATTTTATGATGTTACAGCCTTATTCCAAAATGCATTAAAATTCATTATTTCCCTCCGAATTCTACAAACGATACTCATTATGACAACCTGAATCATTTTTTTTAATCTTTGCAAATGTATTAAAAAAAACGAAATAATCACATGTACATAAGTATACACAGCCTTTGCCATGACACAAAAAAAATGAGCTCAGGTGCATCCTATTTCCACTGACCATCCTTGAGATGTTTCTGCAACTTGACTAGAGTCCACCTGTGAATTCAGTAGATTGGATATGATTTGGAAAGGCACACACCTCTGTATTTGAGGTCCTAAAGTTAACAGTGTGTCAGAGCACAAAACCAAGCCATGAAGTCAAAGGAATTGCCTGTAGACATTCGAGACACGATTGTATGGAGGCACAGATCTGGGGAAGGGAACAGAAACATCTCTGCAGCATTGAAGGTCGCAATGAACACAGTGAGAAATTTTGAACCACCAGGACTTCCTAGAGAAGAGCTACCCAGCCAAACTGAGAGATCGAGGGAGAAGGGCCTTAATCCAGAGGAAAACCTTTCAAAAGAACAACCATCTCTGCAGCACTCCACAATTCAGGCCTGTATGGTAGAGTGGCCATATGCAAGCCACTCCTCAGTAAAAGGCACATGACAGCCTGTCTGGAGTTTGTTAAAAGGCACTTGACGGGCTCTCAGACCATGAGAAACATAGATTGACCTCTTTGGCCTGAATGCCAAGCATCATGTCTGAAGGAAACCAGGTACCACTCATCACCTGGCCAATACCATCCCTACAATCAAGCATGTTGGTGGCAGCATCATTTTCAGTAACAAGAACTGGGGGACTAGTTAGAATTGAGGGAAAGATGAATGCAGCAATGCATAGACACATCCTTGATGAAAACCCACTCCAGCGCGCTCTAGACATCAGACTGGGGCAACGGTTCATCTTCCAACAGGACAACAACTTTAAACACACAGCCAAGATAACAAATTAGTGGCCCAGCCAGAGCCCGGACTTGAAGCCGATCGAACATCTCTATAGAGATCTGGAAATGGCTGTGCACCGACGCTCCCCATCCAACCCGATCGAGCTCGAGAGGTTCTGCAAAGAAGAATGTGAGAAACTGGCTGAAAAATACCGTAGTTGTGCCGAGCTTGTAGCAACAAACTCACAAAGACTTCAGGCTGTAATTGGTGCCTCAGAAACAAAAAGTTGCTTCAACGAAGTTAAGAAAAGGCTGTGAATACATGTTTACGTGTGAATTTTTACTCAGCTTTGAATTTTTTATAAATTTGCAAAGATTTCAAACAAACTTCTTTCACGTTGTCATTATGGGTTATTGTTTTATTTGATTCATTTCTCCGCTTTAATCACTCCATTTTGTCTGTATTCGCTCCTTAAAAATTCTAGTAATAGTTCATTGCATTAAAACCATTACTACAGTTCATTACATGCTGCCAGTCAGTCTGCAGGTTGCCATGACCACACACAACCATCCATCTGCACTGCTTCTTTAGGAACTATTTTCATTGCCCGAGGAAAAATAAAACATAATACATGCCCGAAATGTCAGTTAGTCAAAAACTGTTGTATAAACACAATCATGCTGTCGTACTGAATATCATCAACTCTGAGATTACCTGCAGCTTAAATACAGCACTCTCTGCTTGTGTAATGTTATTTAAATAAATATCCAACAGAATATTGCAGTTTCATTTTTTACATAACCTCTTACGACTTGTTATTTGTAACTGAAGTGCTTATTTACATTAATGAACATGAGTTATATTGTTTGGTTCAGAATGAGGTTTTTTTTATTTTTCTAATGGTGAGTTTGTTGTAAAAATAACATATTTTGGGTGAATGTTGTGTTCTTTAATAAAAAATAAGCTATGCTGTTTTGGCAGTCTTCTAGCATTACGTCAGTGGACTTGTTAAAAAGGTGTGGAATGGCTTCAGTTCTTCTCAAAGCAACCAGCTGTCTTGGGTGATACACACAAGTTTCCATTCGCCCAGTGTTCCTGGTTCCTGACTGAAGCAGATAATGAAGATAAATGAACAAATGAATGAGTAAACTGTCAAACTAGTGCATTGGTGCTGCAGTAATCTGCTTTTGGTCCTCGTTGGTGTGAAAATGAAACGTTCTTTTTTTTTTCACATGATTGGAATCAGGTGTTGGGGTCTTGTAGGAAAAAGGAAAAAACAATCCTAAATAATGAAGAGGCCTTGAGGTAAACAGGGGCCTGGAACAGGGATCTAAAAGATGGAGATTGTTGGAGCAGGTCAGGATTGAGGGCCTTTCTCAGGGAAGTCTGGATTTCAAGCCTCGCTGCTGGTGTTCGAGCTGAGGAATCACAAGAATGTGCTGAGAATAGTGAATTGAGAAGTGCGGGAATAAAACATAATTGATCCACAGCAGAGATTGTTGACTTTTCGGATGATCTTGAATGTCCCAGAGTGCACCTGGGGGAGACTACTGTATGCTTTTGCAGCATGACTACATATATTGCTTATTTATGAATTTAGCAGTGACAGTTGGCCTGGATTTTCTTTTCTTTTCATGTCATTTTTTAAAAATGAGTTCTTAAAATTCTTGATGGTTTTTTTGGAGGTCTTCAAAAACTTTAAATGTGACGAAATATTTTTTTTTTTTATAAATGTTCTCAAGTGTGTTCCCAGTTGCATAAGGAAAACATTTTCTAATTACAAGCAGACGAGCACATTTTCCTCGTAATTTCTTTACCAGTTTTTTTGCATGTTGCCCAAGAAATATCAACTAATTGTACGTTTGTAGGTGTCATATTGCGTAACATTTTATAAAAATAATGATTTTATTAGCATAGGCATACCAGCAAATGATCATCAGGAATTTCCATTTGATGTGGAATACTGCTAATATTTCAAAAGTAAAATGTGTTTTACAGGGAAAAAAAAGCAACCTGAAATTTACCAAAAAAAAAAAAAAAGGTTAAATGTATTTCCAGTGGGGTATGAAAGGCAAAATGCCTGTTCTCTGAATAGATTTGATTAATTTTGTAAGTTATTTAAATGAAATACGCACATAGTTTGTTGCTTTTACTGTTACTTTACGTACACTTTTCATTTGTGAGTGTGATATCAGTGGGAAGCATGTCACCCCCAATCATAAAATCACCCTTGTAAATTCCAGTAGGTGGCCCTACTGCACGACCTTTAACCCCCGACTGCTCGGCTTTACGGTTTGATTGTAACGCTGCCCCAACTTAAAAGTCACTTTTGCTAAAAAGCAGATGCGAAGAGGCATAAAATTGAGCCCAATACAGATTTTTAACCTCCAGGCAGCCTCTGGTAGACAGGCGACATTAGAGGTGGCATTCATAAACAAGTCCACCCGCCTGCTGCTTTGGACACTCGTTCTATCTAACCAGCACTTTTTTTTTATCTTTACTCTTAAAAGGAATTCCTGTTTCATCTTTAGTGAGTTCTAAGAAGGTGCACATGCACACGACTCACGCTATCCTTCCGTTATCTCGCACGTCTGCTTATCTCCACTTCAACACCCTGTCGAGCACTGAAGTTTACTTCGACGACAAAAAAAAACACAGCATTCACATTGGTGTGAGGCAAAATTCTGTTGTAAAACTTTCTGAACTTTTTTGTGTGCCTTCTATGTTTTTTTTTTTAAGTATAACCACACCATTTAATGATTTCCTTAGCTTTTATTCTGAGAAGTACCTTCCTTCCAATTCTTTCATATGCAAATCCACAGGTCGTTTTCCAACCAGGTTGCCAGATGGATATTATAATATTTTATTTTAACGTTGGATGAACTGCATTGCAAATAGTCACTTTGCGAATGGAAAAACTCCGCCTGAATCCTCTTATGTCCAGGAAGAACAGTCTTCCATTTGCTTCTAATTTGATGATATCAGGTAAAACGGACAGTGTTTTTCGAGACACTGCACCCACCGATGTACTTTTTCCGTTTCGAGCGTATATTTTCTTTGGAGATTCTGCGTGTGTGCTTCTGTTCAGTGTGCTAGTCAGTGCTCAAGTGTAACACAGTGTGCTCCTCCAGGAAACCTGTCCTTCTCATAGCCCTTCTGCATTGATTCTTTTTGAAATGTCAGATGTTTCAGGCTTTACCTGGCTGACAAGAGATGAAGTTGAGCCAGATAAACATTTAGAGATGAAACAGAGGCACCTATATTTGCAAAGGTTTATCTGCCTCAACCTGAACTTAACAGGATTTCTGAAGAGAGCAGAGTTTTGGATGTGGTCTTTGCATGTACAAAGCCTGCTGGCCCGCCCTCGATGCCAAAGCTTTTGTAACTTTGCATAAGAGTTGGCTTCAAATCTTGTTACAAAACCACTGTTTTTTTAGATCTGCTCTTCCCCTGTAGGTCGAGGAGGAAAACCAAGCAGAACATGCCGTGTCCTCTGCAGCATTTTCGGCTAACCCGTTCCATCTGTGTGTTTTTCAGGGTAAGCCTGGTCCTGTAGCCCTGGCAGTGCCATGGCCGGTGTGTGTTGAGGTCTGTAGTGAAGCAGTACACAACCACGCAGCGTTTTGACACAGTGCAGTAAAACCAGATATAATCACAAGCATTCGCTTTGCTTTTGCTCATTTAAACACGACTTTCTCTGCATATCAGATTCATGAAGAGATTTGTTTGAAGTGCAAACACACAATTTATTTATTAGTAAGTAAACAGATTTCTGTGTGCGTTAGCAGAAAATGTCATGTTAATAGGTAGTGTACATATACTAACTACACTCGTTTATTTCTTTCAATTGTTCCTTTCTTTCTTTCCCTAATTTCTTTCCATTCTCTATTTTATTTCCTTACTTCCATAATATTCTTTTTTCATTTTCTTTAGTTTTTTTTATTATCTTATATTCCTTTTTTTATTTGATTGCTTTATTTGCCTTCCTTCCTTCCTTCCTTCCTTCCTTCCTTCAATTCTATTTCTTTCTTTATTTCCTTTCTTCCATTTTGTTGCCTCTCTTTTCCCCATTACTTCTCCCCTTATCTCTCTTTTTGATTGCTTAATTGCTCCTTTCATCCTACTCTTTTCTTCCTTCCTTCTCTTCACTTCCTTTTACCTCTTCTTTCCCCCCTTCCTTCCTACATTTGATCAAATTCTTTCTATATCTTTTTTTTAATCTTTCCTTCAACTCCCTTCATTCCTTTTTCACTTACAGTGAATACAGTGAAATATGGAATCTGACTCCAGTGGGGTTTTTTAACTGGTTCATTTATTTATTTATTTTTTATAGGGCTGCATAATTAATCATACAATTACAATGAATGCTGTATGTTGTGTGTATATATAGTGGTACACTTACAATGAAAATAAGGCATTTTTTGGTGCAAAGCTGCGCTGCTCATCCAAACAATGTGTTAAATTGCAACCACAGTAACAAACCAATAAAGATCACAATGACAACATTGAAATAATAAAATTCTCTCTTTTTATATCTCTTTGTAATTATTTTCTTAAATAATTGTGCAGCCCTATATATATATATATATATATATATATATATATATATATATATATATATATATATATATATATAAAATGTATAATTTTCTTCTTTTACATCCTGTTATTTATTTGCTCCAGAAATGTTACAAGAAAATCACATTAAACAAGGAATTCTGTACACAGCTCAAAAAGCAGTACGGGGAGTCTACCGATTGATTCCTCTGACCAAAAAAAATCAAAAAACAAAAAGTGTATCAGAGGGCACAACAAATATCCTGAGATTGATGCAATTACAATTATTATTCATTTTCAGTTAAATAAAAATTCTTAACCTGACCTCGAAACTGTGTGATCGGTTCTTTCTAAGTTTTATTTATTTAATTTATTACAGCTTTATTTATTCATGTATATATTTATTTTTATTTATGTATACATTCTATGTAGGGAGGTTTTGTTAGTATCAAAAGTGATTTAAACAAAAGTATAATACAGGTGACATGCACAATATATATATACATACATATCGTGCGTCATGCCTCGGCGAATCAAACGGCTGATGCGTATCATCTTTTGTCTGAATGAATAAAAAAATGTAGCAGCTAAAGTTAAATAAGAGGAGCAACAAGATAAGAAAATTTTTTTGTTTGTTTGTTTGTTTTTTTAAAAGTGAGCCAAATGGTTTGAGCTTATTTGTGCACATGATGTTTGCAACTTAAAAAAAGTCTTTAAAACTGAACTGAAGAAAAAAAGAAAATTAGCTACCATACGCTATGAGCTCTACATGTCAGCTGTACGCCATGGATACCTGTATCGTTTCAGATAAACTCTTTGCACATTCACAGGTAATGTTGGGGAGTGAAAATAAATAGGGAAATAATTTAACATGTAAGTACAAAAAAGTTTTTACCACTAGATTTCTCTGTATTCTTTAAACGACAGACTACATCCGTTTGTGCTTCCGAAAAAAAACAAAACAAAAAAAAAGTCGGTTGTAGGTGTTTGTGCGCCAGAAGTGTTTCTATTTTTTTTCTTTTTTTTTTTTTTTCTTCCAAGTCCTCGCTTGTGAACGATTGAAACTTGCTGGGACACAGATAGAAAATCATCAACGTTTGGATCGCGTTGAGATAACTACACATCCCCTGGATCCAAACATGGCTTCCATGTTGTCCATCACACTGACCCAACTCTTAACTGGTTTAATCCAGTTATTTTCCCTAAAGGCCAGGAGTAATAGCAGCCTGGACATGCTCTCTCTCTATCTTTCTCTCTCTCCGACCGTCCATCCGCTCTTGTGCGCGAGGCGTCTCTGTGCGTGCCACCGTCCGTTCAGCCATTCCCATTTCGCTTTATCTTGTTTGTGTGTTTCATCATAGTCATTTGGTGAGGTTGCCTTTGGGGCTCTGTGCAGTCCGTGCTCTGCTGGGCCAAAAAGTTTATCCCATCTCGGCTGAAATTAGTCGTCTCTGTCTGCATTTCTTTCATTCTCGTTCTTCCGTTCTCTCGTTCTCTCGCTTCACCGTTCAGCCAAGCCGTGGATTCTCATTCTCCCAGCCCCTGTAAGGTGGAACTGGAAAAGAGAAATAGACAGATTTCTTTTAGAAGCGTTGCCAGACACTCCTACAATTCATCCATATTTGATTAACTTTAATATATACTTTGGTCCTGGAAAGTGTTCTTGTTTTTGTGAAGCATTTATTTTATTTTTTTAAGAAATCACGAAAATGAATGGACAACTCACGAGCGGCACGCAACTCCACAGAAAACCATCTGCAACTCCTTTATTTCTAATGTGGGCCTAAATTAAGACGGAGGAGCTATTCATCTACCGTTTAACTGATGACCTTTAAGTATGCACAGTATGTGCTATGAAGTACAATCTCAAGAACATATAAGGTGAGATTTTTATATACCATAGAGCGGTCTTCTTGGGTTCTGATGGTCTGGTGCGGATTCTAATCCCCTCTTGTTTCTATAAGAACAGATAATTCACTATCAAACTTTGGTAAATGCGAGAATCAGCAGCTAATAACAATCTGTGTTAAATTGTATAAACATGACAATTACATCAGGAAAGTCTTAAAATAGAGGGCATTTAGAATTTTTGACATTTTTTCAGCAACAAAAGAGACGACTCGCCCGCTTTATAAATGCAACGTATTTTTCAGTGTACCATTGAAGATTAAAAACTGTGAACTTTTTGATGAACAAACAAAAAAAAATCATTACATCTGCAGCATTTAGCAGGTGCCCTCATCCAGACAGACTTACACATTTCATTTATCCAAATGAGCAGCTGTAGGCTAAGGGCCTTGCTCAAGGGCCCAGCAGTGGCAGCGTGATGGTGCTGTGATATGAACTGATGACCTGCTGATCAGAAAACCAGCATCTTATACACTGAACTACTACTTCTTGTCCTCGCCATGTTCGTATTTAGTATTTTTTACACCAATTTTTCTTAAATGACAACTAGTCTCGCGCTCCAGTTACCAAATGTGTGTAATTACTGTCCATGAAAGTTTTCAGAACACTCTGAAGGTACAGTTTGATCATTATTGATGTAACAACATATGCATGTGTTCTATCACAGAGGTAAATTTTTGGAGGATTCATTAACTGACTCAGATATTTGTAATGTTGAAATACTGTTATAAAGGGGTTAGTTTTTTATAGTCTGCATAACTCACTTTATTCCCCAATAGATATGACCTTACAATGTTGTATTGCCAGAGGTTCGTTCTCTCTCTCTCTCTCTCTCTCTCTCTCTCTCTCTCTCTCTCTCTCTCTGTCAAAATATCTCAAATCTGTGGTCTCATTGCTTAAACATCCATATATTTTAAAGCCAGTTTTCTCATCTGCTTGGCTGGCTTGTTGAACTTGGCAACGTGGAATGATTTGGAAATGGCCGAAAATGCAGAGAAGTGCACCACATGACCATGGCTTTAGTGTTAAAGCCTAAAGTCTAAAGCTCCTGCTTATTGTTTAAACACTTAACTTACATGTATTCCTTTAAATCTTAGCCGATGTGGGTTAAGAATGAATCCCCTCATGCTCTTGCCCGAGCCTTTGCCATAAAACATTTAGTCTAAAATCTGACTTAAAAAAAAAAAACTCTGCAGCACGGCCTCGGGAGAACATCAATTCCCTTCGTTTTCATTTCTTTCTTTTTTCGCTTTACATATGTCGTCGCTCATCTTCTACTTCTTCGAGCCGTTCCCTTCCTCCAGCTCTGATCTCATCACCGCTCCCTTCATCACTGCGAATGCCACAGATTCCGATCCTATCGCAGCTACTGTACTGTACATGTCTCCACAGGAACAGATAAACAATACCCAATGTTTATGTCCTATCAGAAGGAAAAGAGTGGGGGGAAACAAACGAAGAAATGTTTCAAGAGGGTCATGCCCTTTAGTTCAGTCCTTGCAGGCAAAGGAGCGTGGCTCTGATCGTGAGTGATGCCATTTTAAAGCCTTGTTTTTGCACCTGGTAGGCGAGAAAGCAGAGAACGTTTGACTGACGGTGACACCACAGCGGTTTCGTTTCTGCACACTTGTTTGAATCCCTGAAGGAGTGTTTAAACAAGAATCTTAAGTTCCTCTTAAGTGCCTGGCTAAACTCTGCATTGTCGAATATAAATAAATAAATTAAAATTACATTTAAGTAACATTAAGTAATTATAATATACATTTATAAATGATCATGAGGAGGGGCTATTTAGAGTCTATTTTCAGAAGTTCACTTAGTTGTATTGAGGCTCTTGAAAATGGTAGGTAAGATGTTGGAATGGAAGGTCATGAGTTCAGACCTAAGCACCACCAATGCTGGGCCCTTGAGCAACCAGGTCTTAACCCTCACCTGCTCAGTTGTGTAAATGTGATTATTTCACATAAATGTAAATGCTCATGCGACATCACCAATGCTGTTTCACTGTGTGGTTGCACCTCACAGAAACTTAAAGTAAATTAAATGACCATGACTTTTTACAACCCTGGTGAGCAGAAAAACATCTAGACAAGCTAAAACCTTAACGGCGTATGGTCTACAACAACAAAACATGAGTCTGCGGTATATGTCCTAAGATTTTTCTTCTTGAAATCTTGATGTAGCATAAGTAGCATGCAAATCATTGCCTAGACCTTGGTGAAGCTACAGTATACAGGACCTGGGGTGTTCACTTTATCCACATCATGCTAGTCCTCACTCCTGACTACTGTGGTCATTTCTCACCCCAAATAATCAGATTACCCTGTGTTAAGAGTCTGAGTTTTAAAATACAGCCCAATGAATCATTTTGAATAATTGTTCTCAGTGCAAGTAAACGATTTGATGCTGTTCCACGGTCCACTTGCTGTATTTGGTAAAAAAGCGCCAGTGAGGTGTCAGACCCAGACGTCTGCTGATTTCGATGATTGATGGTCTGAAAATATTCGAATCAAGCCTTCCTTTGCTGCCGTGCCCATAATGGCCACCTGGCTCGTGTCTAATGTTTCTTCATATTACCATTCTGCTAACTCATACGTTTTCTTGTATTTTTCCCACTTTCGCAGTTTTTTTGTTCTTTCCTCACAAGACTATTCTTTGAAAGGCCAGAAATGGATGCTTGATGAACTCAATGGCCCTGTTACTGTATGTGGAAATGATGTAAAGGATTTATTACCCAAGATGTAAAAAAATATATATGCTGTGGAGGTGTGACAGCTGACATGTTTAATAGTTTAAACCATTCATCATTCATCCATCTTCACGGACCACTTTGCTTTATCCCTGTCTGGGTCTTGAGGTGTTTCCTCAAGCACTCAAGAGTTTAGAAGCAGCAACAGGAAATGCAATCATTCATTAATTTTTCACATTTAAGTACTTTATTCTGGTCAGCGTCCTGAAGAGACAACCCAGGGTCAACAGGAGCAGCTTCACCAGCAGTAACATGACTGAAAAATTGAAGAAACCATGCACCAGGGTGTAATTAAATTTATGATTTATTGTGTGCCAAGAGACATCCCAAGCACTCCATATTCTAAACATATGCTCAGTTTTTATATACCTACGCTCACAAGACACTTGGATTGATTACGATTAAATCCTGTAGCTTCATAATATAACCATGGGAAAAGGAGAAAAATATTCATTCCCCATAGCCAAGCCTCCTACTGGAGATGGAAACCACAGAGCTTAGAGGAAACCCACACAGACATAGGAAGACCACACAAAACTCCACACAGTAGAAACCTGAACTCAGTATCAAAGCAGAAGCCCTGGACTTGTGAGGTGGCAACATTACACATGGTGCACCACATTGTCATCATATATACCGTGGCAAGAAAATAATCGAAAAAAAAGTAAACAGTTAAACCATTGACATTATGCATTTATCGGTGTGTATAATGACTCAGTGTATGTTTATGCTTCTATGTGAAGCTCGACCATTTTCAGCACACTGATTTAAAATAAAAGGCCAAATCTGACACCACAACAAAATATAAAGCATCATATGCATTGTGATCAGAAGGCCAGTTAGGTAATGAGTTATGGGCAGAAAGAAGCAAAAAAAAGGTATGCACATGAATGAAAACCAATAAATTAATTATGAATTCAATAAAACGAAATCATCGTTGCATAAAAACACATATTTAAAAAAGAAGAACAAGAGGAAGAAGAAAAATCTCCATGATACAGTTCCCAGCTCCTCCAGGTCACGTGTAACGTGTATTATATAACAGCGAATTAAAAGGATAAAAAAAAAGAAATGAACTGAGAGTTTTTACAGTGTACATTTCCAGTAGTGTTGTGTAACTGTAAACGTATTTACTTCCAGCATAATCAGTAATCAGTATTGCATTCATGTGTGTTTACTTGGCTGGTTTTATGTTCCCTGCACATGAAGATTCAAACGAGCAAGGGCAGATGTTTAACCTCTAGTTTAATCTCAGGATCTTTGATCTTGCTGAGTGACTTGCATTTGAGAGCGTCGAGAGAAAGAAGCGTAGAAACTCGTTTTTAATGGTTCGCCTTTCGTTCTTTGCTCACAGTTCATTACAAAAGCAACAGCAGAAAAACAACAAGCAAAACCACAGCAAATGATTTTTCCTATAGCTCAGACTCTTATGCTTTTTTCATTTTTTTATTAAGATTTAGTTTTTATAAACAGGCTTTATGAAAACAATCTCATTTCACTGACTATTAAAGGCTTCACGTCGAGCAAGACGTTCACATCATTTCTATTTACTCACATGGCAGACACTTTATTTAAACCTGCTCGTCACATGTGTCAGGGCTATAACCAAATACGCATTTGATTCTGAGCACTCTGAGGTCGTAGATGCGTTTGAACCAGATTTTGTACGAATGTTAATCTGACGAATCTTGAAAGACCTTCAAATACTTTACAACATCATGAATTCGGTCTGTGAGGGTTGAAGTTGGCTATCTCGAAGGAATTTCCAACGCTTTGGAAATTCATGATTTCCATCCTTTTGCATAAAACTGTTTGAAAGGAGAGAAGGCGTACACGAGGAACAAGTGTTAGGAGGTGATTTGAATAGTTGAAGGCGAGAGAGGAAACAGATTTCGGCCTGGTTGAATCTTTAGGGCTGCATCTCTTCATTCCAACAAGAAAGAAAGAGAGGGAGAGAGATCTATCTATCTATCTATCTATCTATCTATCTATCTATCTATCTATCTATCTATCTATCTATCTATCTATCCATCCATCCATCCATCCATCCATCCATCCATCCATCCATCCATCCATCCATCCATCCATCCATCCATCCATCTACTGCACCCCACACCGACATGTAGACAAGCTTTGCTCCGAACAACCTTCTTTTGCATTCATCTAAAAATATAATCAAGGCCCCAACATGCAACAGTATTTCTTTCTTTCAATTGTGGAATTTTATTACTTGTACATAAAGGTAGCTAACACTATACAAATAGTTTATTTTTTTATTTTTTACTGGCTACGAAACGTGGTGAGAAAAACTCAACCCTCACACCACAAGCCAATACTTCATTTGTGCTTATCACCATATGTCACGCAACCTTTTGCCCTTTGCCTCAGTCAACAGCACACACCCTTACTGTTTGCCTTATGGCCTTATGTATGTTAACTTCACCATGGCATGGGGTGACTGCATGCACCATGAGTCTCAATAGACCTGCTGTTTTTACAGCCACATCGACACGATTAACATCCCAAATGTTTTACTATGTGATTATTCAAAGTTGTTTTTACTGCATGGCCGTATTCATTCATTTCAAATACTTTATAGTGTCATTGATCGGAAATGCTATGAAATGGATCCAAACATGTTTAATTATGTGATTTAATCTCTGATCATTTAAGATTTATTTTTGTGAATAATCCCAGGTGTGGCAACCCTATCTGATTGAATAATCCTACATGTTTTACTATGTGATTTAATCCTAAATGTATTAATATGTGATTTAATCCTAAATGTATTACTATGTGATTTAATCTCCAATGTTTTGCTATATGAATAATTACAAATTATATTGTTTTACTATTTGATTTATTCCTAAATGTTTTTTTCCTCACTGGTATGCTACTGTATGTGAATAATCCCAAATGTTTTACTATGTGATTGAATAATCCCAAATGTATAACTATGTGATTTAATCCTAAATGGTTTATTATATGAATAATCCCAAATGTTACTTAATGAGAATGATCAATCCCTACATATCTTTGCCAGGAAATGAACTAATCCTAAACACATTCAAGTGAATCACAAGTGATTTAATATATGATTAATCGCAGATGTTTCAATGGCATAAGTGACAATAGAATGGACCAGCTGTTTTTACAACCAAATTGTAACACAGGCCAAAAGTCTCCAAAAAAACTCCACCATGACTGCGTAGTAACAGAGGAAATATTTCTTTGAGGTCACTTCCGAATTCCGAGTTTCCGTATTGGTCTCGCTGTGTGAAATTTCCGTGTTTGAGTTTGCCATCATATATATTTCCAGTACAATACTTGTCACATACTGCATCTTAAGAGGGAAATGAGGTTGTTGAAGTTGTTGGTGTGTTGATGTGGGCCAACAATGGACACGGATGATTTATGTTACGTTAAATAGGCTCTGCATGTACACAATGTTGGGCCTGTCATTTTCCCGTACAGAGTTATTTACACAGCAGTGATGGAAGTATGAATATACACGGAATGTAACTAAAATGAAAAAACTAAATATACAGATTTATATTTGTTACGCTGAAAAGATTTTTTGTTCTCATGAGAAAATTGCCCACACATTGAAAGGAAATCTGATGCATGATGCCATGCTTTACCCTGAGCACAAAAAGTGAAGAGGGCATGCAATGGGATACAGATGAAACTGGGAATTGCATAACATGCTATTCTGTTTCCTATTATGATCCAAATAGTCATGAGAAAAAAATGTCCGACACCTAGAGCTGCAGTGTTTATAGTCTTTGGAGTAGGGGCTAAGTAAGAGGGCGCGACAATATTTCTGCTGTTCCGCTATTTTTGAGGATCGTGGGCGGACCACAGGGAGCGGTGGAGAACAGCAGCACGAAGGTTTGGTGGGACTTTCCGAATTTGAACAGATAGAAAAAGCATTTGGACAAGAGAAAGATAAACAGTGAGATTTAACCTGTGAGTCACATTTATAGTATATTAATATGTCCTTAATTGGAAAAGAGAGTTTGTTATTGCCCATCAGAGGCTGAGCTCCACTGAGCACAAAAACTGTTTTCACTGTAAGCTGTATAAAGGTTGTTGAAAGTTGAACCTGACATCAGAGGTTTTCGCTTTCAGAAAGTTACAAACCAATGAAAGCTTCGGAAACATTTATTCCAGCATGACAGGAACCCTGTGCGCTAAGTCAGATCCTTGAAGATATGGTTTACGTGGGTTGGAGTGGAAGATCTTGAGTTGCCTTCTATAGACCTCTGACCTTAACCTTATTGAACACCTTTGGCATGAACTGGAACACTGACTGTACCCTGGGCCTCCTCACTTCACCTACGTTAGTACCTGACTTGACTAATGTATGAATGAGCACAAAACTCTAAAAGCACACGCCATATTTAGCGCAACAGGCTAATATGTGCTAATAGCAGGGGAGGCTAATAACGGCAAATGGTAGTTTAAATAGAACACACAAATCTTATGCTCTATATCTTGTCTATATAGTTTTTCTCATAAAAAAAGGTTGTCTTCAACCTAAGCAAGAATTCCCAAGCCCTCAAAATGCTGGATCTTGTAGTATTTAATGAATCCCTAATGTTTTACCTTGTGATTATTACCAAATGATTTAAATGTGGTCAAACCCAAATCGTTTGCTATTTGCTTAATCTCTATTTGTTTAGTTTTTTACTTCACAACTGATTAATCCAAGTGTTCACATGTTTTATATTGTAAATAATCCCACATCTTTTGCTATATGCTTAATCTCTCTTTTTTCTTTTACCTTCAATATGTAATCTTAAATTTGTGTACTATGTGGTCAATTAATCCCAAATCGTTCATAGGTTTTGAGATTAACCCCTCATATGATTTAATCTAAAATCTTTATTATAATGCAATTCCACTCAAATATTTCACTATGTGATTACTCCCAAATGTTTTACCGTCTGATTGATTAATCCTGACCGGTTTGCCAGGAAATGACTTAGTCCCAAATGATTAAACATGTGATTAATCCCAGATGCTTCACTTGTCAGTTTGGTAAATATAAAAACATCATGAGTTCTGTGAATCCTTGGCCTACATTGTTATAAATATATATTTTTTCCCTTGTACCAGGACTGTGCACAACAATAAAAAAAATGGCTGAATCTTTGAACATCATTTTTCTCTCAAGAACCACTTTTGCTCCGTCGTTCCTGTTAATAAGTTCAATTGCACTTAGCCTTGAGTATTTTACCCAGTCTGCACAATGTTTCCCTTCAAAGACAGTTCTAGACGCTAGCCACTGTTACGGCTCCCCAACCAGAAGCCAAGACATTTAATGCAGTGTTCTTTAGGTCAAATTTCAGCAAAAACACATCTGTAGATTTCTTCGCTGTCACTATTTTGCACAGACCCCATTCTCGAAATAGCCGCTACAAATTTCCTTTGGAATCCAAACCAGTGAGATCAGTTGCTCCGCCCAGTCCAACCACAATATTGGCATGTTTGAATGAGCTTTGTCAGCAACTTAGGTGACATGTTACATATGCCATTACTCGAAATTCATGAAAAGGACTGAATAAGGTTTTAGCTTCAGCAAACGTCAAAGTAAAGCAGACTCTGTGTGATTTTTAAATGAAATCATCCGTTTGGGGAAGAATGCAGCTAATATATATGATTTTTGGTGCCAAAACCAGATCTTTTCTGAAGGAGCTTTTTGTACTGGTTGTCTGAGACATAAGGCAGATGCCATAGCGGTAAGTGGCAGCTGTCAACAAAATGGCAGCAGAATTTGGGAGAATATTTCCACTGGTCTGTTCATAGCAGTACAACCCCAAGGGTACAGATTGCTTCTTTTATGAAAATCAAACCACACAGCTGACTTCAGAGGCCTGCTGCATCGAGCATTGTTTCGCACAGTACATTAACCAGATACACTTTTTCCTCTCATGTCCATCACAGGAGTATGACATTACGGATGCAGGAACCACGAAAATCTGAGAATATGGATTATGCGCTTCCTAAGACTTATTATTTTCCCTATTGGGTTCTCTGATGAGATCTTCACATTGTTGTGGTCGAATGTTACAAGTGCTACACAGACTAAATTGGATTTTCACAGTTTGAGGATTCATGGCATACCCGTGCACTGATGCATGCTTTGTAGGCGGAGCATCAGCAGTGCCGAATTACTTCCATTCGCGAACTGTCTGGCCCAAGAAATTATTTTGTAACTCTTTCCAGTCCTTTCAGTCCTTTTTTTTTCCTTTTCTGCTCCTCTGAAATCTATTTGGATCAGGCTCAACGGAATTCTTGAACAGAATTACGAACCCAAATTAGTGTGTTTTTATAAACGGCAAATCCGTTTCGACCCCCAGATCAGATCGATCTGATTTTAAAACACGAGTCCATTTTTTTTTCAAATTAGTTTCTTTTCTTTCCTTTTTTTTAACCATCCACTACTTCAAGCCACTTCTTGAATATGGCACTTTTTTTTAAATAAAAGTCAAATCCTATTTTTCTTTCAAGGGATTCGGGCAGAAATACTGAAAATCTCAAACAGCTGAACTTAATTGCAGCGAGCAGGAGAATTAGGAAAGATGTAAACAGCCTGCTTTTGCTATCATTCGTGTTTGGAGAAATGTTTTGCAGCAAAGTGGAAAGGGCTTGTGCTGATCGTACGCAGACCGGGGAGATTATGACAAAGGCATTTACTGATCGAGTTATGTGATGTGGTGCAAAATGACTTCAATGGATTTGTAAAAACAAAACAAAAAAGGTGTACAGCTAAACTGTTTAGGCAGAAAAAAGAACCATGTCATAGAATAACAAAAATGAGAACAAAACTGTTATCTGCAACATACTGTAGCACAGTGTTGGATGGAGAACCTGTTACGAAAGCACAAGTGTAACCCCATGGTTCCTTGTTGGTGTGGAATGCAACCATAGAAAGCTCTCTCCTTATAAAGGTACCTAATGGTATTACAAAAGTATTGGGACATCTTACTTTTCCAGCCTAATCTTGGTTCTCTACTCAAACTGTTACCACAAAGTTTCAGGTGCACAATTGTATAGACTTTGGATACAGTTGCATTATATTTTCCCTTCATCTGAACTAGAAGACCCAAACCTGTTCTAGGAGTTCCTCTGTGCACAGTGTGAGCACCATGAAGATATCTGATATAGGCTGCAGTGAAAGATCTTGGGTGGCCTGCTATAGATCTTTGACCTGAACACTACTGAACATTAGGATGATTGGAATGCTAACTGCACTCCAGGCCTCCTTGCCTCACCTATATCAGTACAAATCTCCACAAGCACACTCCCAAATCTTCTCGGAAGTATGGTTATTATGACAGCAAATAGGAAAGTAAATATGGAATGGGATGTTCAGAAAGCACTTATCTTTTGGTCAGGTATCCATATATTTTCTGATGCACAGGAGAATGAACTTCTGAATCACATCAAAGTTTTAAACATAGTTCTCATAGATCAGGATTTTGACTTTTAAGCGTTCAAGTCAACTCAAAAAGATTTTTTGTATTTTTAACGAAGTAGAATAAAAGTACTTGTATTGTTTTTTTGAAGTCATATGTAAGCAGGAGATTTGTGCTTTTGCTTGAGTACAGAAACAGTGTACTTGGTTCAACACTGCTGACGCGAATGTGGTTAGAGTGAGAACGTCCCGTGCTGCTGGTCCTGCTGTGTCATAACAGTTGTGGCATGTAGGAAATTGTTTCACTGCATGATGACTTTGAGATCAGTCGTATCTCCTTTGGATTTAAAAACAGCTTATGTAGGATTGGCCGGGCGCTTCTTTCTAAAAAATATTTTCATCACCTAAAATGTATTTCTGCATTTTTTTTTTTGTCCCATTTTTATCTCTCTATCTGCACTTCAGGATCTTTAACAGAAAATAGTGCATGTTGAACTCACTAAAACTGTTCATGCAGAAAAGGGAGTATGAGTATATGAATTTTTAGATGTTTTGTGGAAGACAGGCAAGAGTTCTGGAAGGTTTTTTGCTGGCAGTCAAAACCTGATTTGAATCATAAGAATGTAAACCAAGTGTTATTATTTCATTGGTTGTCTCTTAGTGACCACGATCAGATTGTTGCTTCATGTCCTGGTCCAAAGCGAGACAAATTTTTTTTCCCCACTCGTAGCTTCAGTGCGACTTTGGCCTTGTGCTCGTCGGTTGACGTCAGGATCTCAGCTGAATCAGCTGCCCATAGAAGTGTGTGGTTTGTGTGTGGTGGTTGCGGTGGTGTGTCTAATTGTCTAATCGTGCCTTTGGGCGAATGTCTGCGTAATGTATTATGTCCTTAACGCAGTAAAGGCCAGCAGGTGGATGTACTCCATGAACCTTAAAGAAAGGAGTTATGGTTGGAATTCGGCTGAATGCTCTGTGCCAACTATCGCCTGTGCAAAACCTTTTTCTCTTCGGTTTTTAGACTCTGTTGTCTTTCTTATGTTTTTTTTTTATTTTATTAGGAATGAGGACACACCTTTAAGGAGTGACAGTAGCTCACATATTACTGTAACACCAGATATAAATCTTTCTTTCTTTCTTTCTTTCTTTCTTTCTTTCTTTCTTTCTTTCTTTCTTTCTTTCTTTCTTTCTTTCTTTCTCTATCTGTCTGTCTGTCTGTCTTCTATCTTTCATTTTTCTTTCTTTCTTTCTTTCTTTCTTTCTTTCTTTCTTTCTTTCTTTCTTTCTTTCTTTCTTTCTTTCTTTCTCTGTCTGTCTGTCTGTCTGTCTGTCTGTCTGTTCTTTCTTTCTTTCTTTCTTTCTTTCTTTCTTTCTTTCTTTCTTTCTTCTTTCTTTCTTTCTTTCTTTCTTTCTTTCTATCTATCTATCTATCTATCTATCTATCTATCTATCTATCTATCTATCTGTCTGTCTGTCTGTCTGTCTGTCTGTCTGTCTGTCTGTCTGTCTGTTCTCCTTCTCTTTCTTTCTTTCTTTCTTTCTTTCTTTCTTTCTTTCTTTCTTTCTTTCTTTCTTTCTTTCTTTCTTTCTTTCGAAACCTTAACATTTCCTTTAAAAATAATAAATATATTTATATATTTTTAAATATTAGCTTGTTTTTTTAAATTGCTTTTTATTATTTCACCACACAAACGTATTCAATTTAAATATTCTTGAATCCAAATATGAAAATGTAAGCATTAACAGTTTTAGCTACTTGTTTTGTTGTCTAGATTATATCTGCTCCATTTATGATAAAAATGGGATCCAAACAGTTTTGGGTGATGAAAATAATCTCTAACTGCAGTGACTGGAAAATCCTGCATAATTGTTTCCTTGCTGCCATGACATCATCCCTTACACTCACCTCTTGTTTTTTTTTTTGGTTTTTTTTTTTTAAAGCACACTCGCTCAAAGATTAAAGCCCCAAATGCTAAATATGAAGCTAAGTATTAAATGAATACTATAGACCTCCCTCTGCTCTATCAAACCAGGAATCATTATTTACAGCATCGATGGGAGGTAAGCATGTTTTTGTTGTTTAGTTTGTTGCATGTAAAAATTTATTTTTATAAATTTTGCTTCATTTGTTTATCATTATAATGATCTTTACCTGTGTGCATGAAGTTACATGCAGTATATGGACAAAGGTTTGTGGACACCTGACCATTAGATAGGTATGTGCTTTGTAAACATCCATTTCCACTGTGAACTTCTTCGCTGTGAACAAAGATTTTCACCAAAAGAGTTTAAAAGTCTGTAGTCTGTAGTGATGTAGGTCAGAGGTTAAAACTGAAAAATTGGACAAAAAAAACTTGATTAGAATTCCCCTATTTGCTAAAATCTCTATTGTGGTAAAAAACCTGCCAATTCTCCACTCACATTCATGTGTACGTGACCGAAGCGGCAAGCTGCAGTGTGTGTTGATGTGGGTACTGAACGCATACCTAGATCAATGTCTAAGAAAATAAACCAGTGGTTAAAAAAAAAGAACAAATACAGACTCTGTGCTTTTCCTCTGAGGTGCAGACCTGTATTAAGAAAAAAGCACCTGTTCAGTCAGGCAGGGCGTAATGCATGTTCACCCTCACCACCACCCGGAGTTCTGTAAGCCTTTTCCTTTAGCATGTTACCAAACATTCTGCAGTGCAGGATAGAAAAGCAGTGACCTGTTTGCGAAACAGTCTGAGATTAGACCGAGAATTACTTTCCTGCCTCTTCAACACTCCGTCGTTCGCTAGGCACGGGTGAGCCAGCCACAACTGGCCAATTGAGCACTTACGAGTGGCGCACAGAGTCGCTTTCAAAGCCACGCAAATCTCCATCTATCCACACGCCAAGGCACACCTCGATCTTTACCTCAGCCTCGAACACCTCCCCTGCCTCCTCTTATTACACCGACTAACTGCTCTTCCAGACGCCTTCGCCGTTTCCAAAAAGACGTCCTTCTGTGTTTTTGTTTTTAATGGATCCTAATGCTTTTATAATGTGTCCTCTCCCTCTTCCAATCCGACAACTCAGATGAGAGTCCAACCCTGAAGTCAGTGCGTGTGTTTATCGTCCAAACCTAAAATCTCTCTAGAGTTTCTTCCACACACACAGCAGCATGCTGTTGATTGGATCAATCATTCCTTCTTTTTTCCCCCTTTTTAAGAAAAAAACACAACTCATAAGCACTCTCGCAGGTTAAAACCAGACTGCCGAGTTTGTTTTTCGAATGCAAATGAGCACTCGGGTAATGGCTAAAGAGGCCCTTTGTCCAAATAAACAAGTCTTAAAATATTTATTTAACGCCGTGTCAGATCGGTTTGCCAGAGCATATGGAAAGTTACAAAATGTTACACTTAGGGCAAGGAAACTTCACTTAGGATGTAAAAAGCCATTTTTTAAAAACTGTATAAAAAGAAGCAAATGAGAGGAATGTTAAGGTCACTGGATGTTTGAAGCTGATTGGACATAAATTCTAATTTCATGTCTAATATCTAATGATAAATTCTAATGAATAATTTAAATGACATGAAATGGAATATGAATGGGATAAGAATGAAGATATTTTAAAGAATTTGAAGAATAAAAATGGAATAAAATCAAATTTTATTTAAAAAATGACAATAGAATTAAAATAATATAAAATGTAAAGAATTTTCACACAAAGCAGTATTAATATTCCCAGAAGGCAGAAACAGGGGGACGTATCTCAAGTATAAAGGTAGCTTTGCGATACTATGGTAAGATCTTGCAAAGGGACATTATTCAAAGGTGGTCAATGTAATACATCATTTGAAATGTAGGTTTTCTTCAGGAAGCTGTATTTATTTTGAATTTTTTGGAAGAAGCCTTTAGTGTTAGAGATTTAGTGTCTGTCATGGCTCAATAAGAATGTCAGAGGTTCCAAGCATCACCATGTTGCCATTGAAAGAGCTCTTCAGCAAGGAACATTAACCTTGACTGCTTCAGGGGTGCTGTATTGTGCCTGACCCTGTGCTCTGACCTCAACTTCCTAACAAGCTGGGATATATGGAAAAGAGTATTTCACTGTGCTATAAAATATATGTGTGACAAATAAAGGCTTCCTCTTATAAAAGTCAGAAGGGAAGCTGTAAGCTCTAAGTATATATAAACCTTACAGCTTCCCAGACTTTTATATACCTATTTTTATAGCTTTGTCAAGTTTTCAGGTACGGGAAAAAAAAATTTTCAGGAACAAATTGCAAATTGAGTTTTGTTTTAAAGAGAAGCTGATGAGGGAGAGGCTGTTAATGTCGAAATATAACCTAACTACAAATTGATAAAAAGTTCTACTTTAATTATTGAATAAAGATTTTTTTTTTGTTTGTAAAATTACTGAAATAGAAAAGGTCTAAAAGCCTTTATGATGTGCTGTTAATGAGATACAAAAAATTATCCACTGCAGAGTAGTAAAGTTAACTGTGCTGTATTTATGGCTGCATCACACTCCCTATGCATTCATCATTTTCCTATACCAGCAAATTGTTTTATGCCATACGGATACAATAGATTGGGTAGAAGGAGTCCAAACCATTGAATGCCAAGGAATTTTCCGATCGCTTTTTATCATAGAATAAAATTGGTAATTTAAAATTTGATGGCTGCAACAGGTTTCTAAAAAGTTTGGACAGGGCCATGTTTACCACTGTGTAGCATCACGTCTTCTGTCCATATACATCTGGGAACTGACAAGACAATTTTTGAAAGAGGAACGTTGTCCCACATGTGTCTGATAGAATTCCAGCTGCTCAACAGTTCTGGGTGTCCTTTGTTGTGTTTTTCATTTCATGATGCACCAACCTTTTTGGATTTGGGGTTGTAAATGAATGTACTGCCTTATAAACAGCTATAACCATGGCAACCTACAGTTACAGCTGCATACAGTGTGATTATTAGAAGTAATTTACACACACACACACACACACACACACACACACACACACACACACACACACACAAAGAAAATAATTAGGATAATTTCTTGAAATTAATCTAATCTTTTCAGACTGCTTTATCTGTGGGTATAACTCAAAACGTCTTGCTCTAACCATCTCTATATCAAATAAATAACGATATATAACCATAATTTCTTCGTAGTATAAACTGGATAATCCACGACTAGGTGTGCATTACATAATTTTGATGTGAAGCATTAAAATTATGTAATGCACACCTAGTCGTGGATTACATAATTTAATACGTTTGTTCTTTGCCTCCATGTCCAGGATTAAAATGATGTAACCCACACCTAGCCATAGATCATTCCTTACTTATATAATATATAACACAAGATAAGATAAACCCTGGCTGTAAAAACCAAAACAGGTCACGTGAGAAATTTGTTTGAGACACACACACACACACACACACACACACACACACACACACACACACACACACACACATGCACACACACACACGCACACACACACCTGCTAGATGTGTTTCCTTCTGCATCATTTGATTTGTATGATAAACTAATTGGACCATGTGCTAGATGAAGTAATGTGTTAGTATGTTTGGAAGCACGGCAGGTTGAAGCAAACACTTTTAATGTGCAACACATGGGCCACACGCACTGACCTTTACACCTCTTCTAATTGTAACATCTGTACCATTTCTGAAGTAAATCTCAAGTCTTTTAATGTTTAATGTCACCCTTTAAAAAAAAAAAATACTGGACATATACTAAAAAAAAAATCTGTGTTCATCCCAGACATCTAAATCAAAAATTCTCCATACTGTGTTAATATCCTGAAATAAAGCATGACCTCACTACTTATTCAGTCTCCCTCTGTCCTTCGTTTTCTCTTTTTACTGGCCAGTGTAGTAATCAGTGGAGGGCATGTGTTTGTTAATGCACAGCATATGCTTTAGCGCACACGGTACAGATAGTGTTACAGGACACGACTGATTGTTTCCTCCTTTGAGGTTTTCATTCACTTTCGATTCGAAATATGGTAGGGAATGGCTGGAGTAATTAGACGGAACGTGTGTTGGGCTTACACCTCGCCCTGTCATCGTGAAATATGAGCAAGCGCAGTAAACAAAGAGCATGTGAAACGAAAAAGTTCTGCTTTGCTTCTTGACCATCAGCTATTAGTGTCAGTGACTTTAATAGTGTTTGCTGTTGTTCATATCAGAAAGGAATCTAACTTCTGTGTCCAGCATGTTGAGTGTAGACAGATCGACACCAGTAGCTTAATTCTCCGATCTGTTTGGAAACCGCCCTGGCACCAAAGCGGCAAATCAAAACAAACAGGAGACGATAAAGAGATAACGATTTATTTATTTGGCTGTAAATGTGTTCAGAAACAGCTAATGGCCAGAAAGAGTCGAACAGTTTATTTGGATACGTATATATATATATATATATATATATATATATATATATATATATATATATATATATATATATATGCACTTTTCTGTTTTCACAGAACACTTCATAAAATAATCCACTTTGGAATCGTTAAGTCTCTGAGTAAAATCGTTTGAAAGTGAATGCGATCCTGACCGAGTCTGGCTAATGTGTGGTTTTGATAGCTAGGTCAAGTTTGTTGCCAGTTGTTAGCTACAAGAATGTGTCAGAAAGCTAATGCTAGCAAAAGTATACCTAAATAAACAAATGAATAAATAAATAAATCTGGCCAGTAATGCTGAAGCATCTGTTTGAAATTAAATATGTTGAAGTGCAACTAAAATGCCCTTGAACTAAATATAAAGTTATAATATAAATATAATGCAGTATTCTATAAAATAGACCATGTTATTTCTAAAGAAAAAAGAAAAAAGAAAAAAAAATGCTCCATAATATATTAGCATAATTAATAATAATTAATTAAATGATTTATTAATAATAATAATAATGATAATAATGATCATTATAATAATTATTATAATTATAATAATAATGATTATTATTATAATTATAGGTATTAAATAGCTTTATTAACCCAGGGTCTTTCATGTTTGTATTCTTGGAATCAGTTTCATTCTTTGTCCCACTGTTTGTGTGAATGTTTGTGTGTTTGTGTGGGTGTGTGTTATTTCTTTCACCGCTCTACCAATGAGTGAAGAGCCGTTAACATTTTGTTTGCCGAGCCTTGGTTCTCTTTAGGTGGTGAACAGCCTCTCCAGAGAAGCGGAAGTGTTGCTGTCGAGTGATAAAGTTTATCAGTTTTCGGGAGGTCTTCCAAACTCACGCCACTAAGCACACTCAAACGCTATCTCTCTGTACTGTGTACTAGTGCGGCACACTGAGCAGTCAGTAAGAAGCCCTGGCCAGATACAGACTCGCTCTCCGTTCCATTCAAACACAGTCATTTCACGACTGACCAGTTTTTGTTGTTTAGGCCATGTTCAAATAATCGCTCTTCCATCTGGGAGTGTGCAAACGGCCTCTCGAAAAGTGCCCTTCCATTTATTGTTAATCAACGCGCTGCCGGAGCTATTACCAGTGACGCACACAGAGGTCTCGACAAACACAATTGCTATTCCTTTTTTTTTTTCAGTTTTGCATTTGTGTGTGTGTGTGTGTGTGTTTTCATCTTTCAGCACTACCAAAATGATAAATGAAAATTAACCCATCTTGAACTGACTGAACCTAAACTCTCAGCTAAAACGCTTTACGCAGTATTTCAGACAAACGCATCGAACGTGCTCTGGCGTCGATTGATTAAGAACAGAATCCACAAGGCTCCAAGGTGTTAATACAACACGTGGCGGGTCAGCGTTCAGAAAACCGTCTTTTAACACGCTTGATACGAAGGGCCTCTCGCAGTTCACAGCACTGATTCGATTTCACTCAGCACACGAAACACCTGTTGCGCCCAGGAACTATCCAGTAATGCGACTTTTGCCCTTTTTATTTCTCCAGAAAAAAAACAAACAAAAAACCTGCCTGCATCAACCAAAAAACAGGCAGGATCAAATCTCTGCATTTCAAATGTTAAAATTGGAACACAATCAAAGCCTAATTGTCTCTAAGTTTATCCTTTATAAAGCTCAAGCAAGCATCTGCTCTTTTTATTTAAATATATACAAATATATAAAAACAGCTGTTACGCTTGACACAAATTACAGGTAACATAATATCTGGAGCACGGTGATTAGATGATTAGTAAAATTTGGGACAAATTATTCTGTCATTTGTGCATATGGGGAAAAGATCGGTCGATTAACCTGCATTGGTGAGCGACGTCATCATCCAAGGTCATATACCTTAGCTTTCATAGTTGAAGTCATACTAATCTTAAAATGATAAAGCACCATTTAAGGATCTCCTGTGTTTTGTAAGGAATACAAAAAAACGTTTGCTGTGTAAAAATGGAAAATGATCAGCAGGAGAATGGAGTGGTGGAGGTACTGTTACGTAACTGAAGAATATTTTCCTGTACACAATAATTTGAAAAAAAACTTTTGATTTTGTAGCTAGTGAACGATTAACACATTATTTATCTATTAATAGTTACACTTCAATTTGATGAACCTCCACAAAGCCAGAAAGTTGTAAACACTCAGTCTCTCCACTCTAATTTTATATTTTTGTCTCTTCACGTTACCAAAAAACTGGAACTGGAAAGTACAATCTCGTCTGTCCTGAGATCGCTGACAATGTAGAGTCTTTTCCTAATTCTTTAGTAAGAATCTTATTTCAGCTTTGATGAAGATACATTATTCAAATGTTTCCTAAATATCCACATTAAACTCCAGATTATGTTCACGATTTAAATCACTGCAATAAATAAATGAACAGACAAACTAATAAAAACAAATTTCACAAACAAAGTGGACTGAATAAATAAAACAGTGCTGGAGTATATGTACTGCATATTAAACAGCCTTTTGTTTATTCCTTATCACTTTTGTGAAAACAATAATTGAATATATTGGATCCTTCAAACTGCATGAAAGAACCTAAAAGTAGATTTGTTATAGATTCAGCTGATAATTTAGCAACCAAAAGAAATAAAAATGCTGTTTATTTTTTTACTTTCTGTTGATAAAATCAAACGCCCTCCCTGCAGTCTTTGTGTGTTTGTGTGTGTGTGTGTGTGTGTGTGTGTGTGTGTGTGTGTGTGTGTGTGTGTGCGTGTGTGTGTGGACATTTTTTCCGCTTCATTTCAGCTAGGCAGTGGTCTCTAGGGTTTGCCCGCCTACCCCTCTTTAACATCTAAGTTAAAGCCTCTTCTCTGCCGCTTCCAGGAACAGCCTTTACTGTTAACTCTACATTTTCACTTCACTTGTCCATTTGTTCACGTTTCAAGTATTTAACTTTGACGTTTTATATATATATATATAATGTTATACATACTGTATATGTGTGAATGCATATGAGTGTGTGTGTGTGTGTGTGTGTGTGTGTGTGTGTGTGTGTGTGTGTGTGTGTGCATCAGCATTATTTATCTTTTCAGAAGCTTTTTTTTAACTAATGACAGCTAATAATTAGGGATCTGTTAGTCATTAGCTTTCATGCAGAAAACTATTGTGATGTCTAAACAACAGCACACACACCATAAACATCAAAACAATCTGAGAAATTATATATATATAATAAGAAGCTACATAAATGTATGAATGACAAATATATCTGTGAGCACAAATAAAGTTTTCAATCCGTTCATTTTGCCCCCATGGGAATAACATTTTTTGCTTTTAGTCAAGCAAAGGTTATTGTGCAGATGTTCCTTCATTCTCGGACAACTCGTATTCTGGTCTTTATAACTGTATTTAGCGTTATGGTTGTCGTTTAATCATTTTTTCATTCCTCTCATTACAGAATAATGTTCAGGTCTAACGGTCAGTATGGACAAGGGAGTAAAATTTCGGATTATTTTTTATTCTTTATTCTGTTTTTTTCTCCCTATGTTTTATGGTTAAGTTTGCATTTTTTCATTGTTTTTTAAGTCTTGTATTTGTTTCACCCAAAAACACAGCTAAAGGAAACTTGCACTTGTATTAACCAACAAACATTTAACAAACATTTCTCCAAATTAAATATCTCTTTTAAATTATAGATTTTTGTTGCCCTGATCAGAGAACCAGTTGTTTTATCGATTGGATGCCTGCTGAAAGATTGGAATTCTATTAACATAATTTTTATTAAATCAGACGAGTGTTTTTATAATAAATATTTCAATGAAACACATATTGTCAGGTGGTCATATTGACACTGAGCCAAGTGTTCCTCTTTGCTTGAGTACTATTCCTCAGTAATTGGCTGTTAAACTGTGAGTCATGAGAACTGTGAGCACTGGTGGCTTAACTGTATAGTGGCTTTTTAAAAAAAAGGAGAACAAAAATGCAGAGGGAAGCAAGTGGCTTCTTAAAAACCAACATCTGTCCAACAACACAACCGCTTATATGACCGCAAATATGGGGCTTTTATGAGTGTTTTTATACTGTAAACTTTCTCAAGCCTTTTCGGATCCGACCATGATATGCTACGTAAAAAAAATCATACACTTGGCAGTCTGGAACTACTTTCATATGTGACTTAAGCCTCAGAGTATTCATGTCAAAAGGTCCACACACAGTTTTATATTGTTGACCATTAATTCTATGCATGCGATGATTTCAAATAAATAAACAAACAAGGAATTTTCACTTACACTTCAGTCTCGGTTTCGGAGATTTCACTGAAATGCGTGCTGCCGTTGGAGTGCACAGGACCTGGCGATGGCTTTTCACTAGTGTAGCTGCTCTGACTGCTTCCCAGGCTTTCGTCCCCATCCTCCTGCGGCACAGGATCTCGCCTTGTCAATCGTGAGCTGACAGGCTTCTGGAATTCTCTATTCATGCCTGCTTCAGCTAAGCCAAGAAAACATGGACATCGAGTCCTTAGCTCCTTATAAAGGTAGTTCATGCTCGGCATTTGGAGCCAGGGACATCCTAGAAGGCTCTTGAAAGCCATGCGAAATTCTTTGCTTCTACAGTAGATTATGGGGTTGAGACCTGAATTTACATAGCCGAGCCAGTTTAACAATCGGAAAATGTTCGGCGGTATCAGGGTGAGGAAATAGGTGCTAATGATGTTGGCTACAAAGAAGGGCAGCCAGCAGAGAGTAAAGCATCCCATAATGATCCCCAGCGTCTTCAAGGCCTTGTGCTCTTTCACAACACTTAATTTGGATGGCCTTCGTCGTGAGGATTTTCGTTTACATGATGAAAGGCTTGTGCTGCTTGCCGTCAATGGCAGGTTGTTGTTGCCGTTACTGGCTGCGACTTCGTTTCGGAAACGCTGCCGGCTCTTCCCGATTAGTTGCACCTGCCTCGTTGCGATGACAAACACCTTGGTGTAGACAAAGATCATGATGACCAGAGGGATGTAGAACGAAATGCCAGAGGATGCAATTGCAAAACCTTCATTGGTGATAAAATCACAGCATTTGGGATCATTGTTGCAGGTACTGTTACTGGCCTGCCAAATGTTGGTCATGATGGGGGGGAACGATGTGAGAGCAGACACAACCCAGACAAGGCAGACGATCAGTCGAACCCGCCATTTGCTAAGGAGCACTTTGTGGCGTAGCGGTCTCGTGATCGCAATGTATCGATCCACTGCGATGGCACAAAGTGTCTCAATGCTGGCAGTCACGCACATGACATCCACGGATGTCCACAAATTGCACCATGTTTTACTGAGTTGCCAGTCGCCGGTTATAACAATGGTGGCACCAAGTGGCACTACCATAACCCCCATGATGAGATCTGCGCATGCCAACGACATAATGAAGATGTTGGTGACGGTCTGAAGCATGGCTGTCCGTGCTATTGCAATGATCACCAGCAGGTTGCCCAGGATGATGATAATGACGATGATCACCACGGGAATCAGGAGCATGTAATTGCTGTTACCATGGGGAAAATCGGTGCTGTTCATCTTTGTAATTTGAAGTGTCGTCCGAACTGCGAGCTAACTCTTGGATTTGAAGTTTTGAAAGTGAACAAGCCCCAGCGATGAGTGAAATGGCATTCCTGATATGCTTTACGGTCCCAAAATGTGTACCGTACGTTAGAGCACAGACGGTTTCTTTGGAAATCCTTCAAGCCGAGTCTTGATTTGACACAGGCATACTCAAACGATCGTACGACTTTAAGGTACCGTGGTGTCTCCAAAAACACAACATATGATTCCTTTTTACTTCACCATCATTCATCCTGAAGAGTACATCTGCCCCTGTGGAGGTGAAGAGGTAAAGTTCAAGGCAGTTTTAAATGTTCTGCAGATCTTCAATATGCGACGAAGATAAGAACAGAGTTTTTTGAAGATTGCATTGGTCGAAATTAGTCCTTTTTGTGAGACAGTCATGAAAATATTTCTTCACTTTTATATCACAAAACAATCTTCATTAATCCAGAGGAAAGGCAGATAAGCACTCATCCTGTAGGTGTAGTCCATTCAGTTGGGATTTCTTTTTTAATTTGTTGTTGCTACTTTGAGTGCAATAAAGTGAAAGGTGCTTCGACTGCCAAAGCTCAAAGAGCATTGACACTCCTGCTCCGAATGTACGAGTGAACTGTTGCACTGCGCCCTCTCTTACTCGCTCTCTTATTCCCTCCCACTCATCGTTTCCCCCACCTCTCTCTCTCTCTCTCTCTCTTTTTTTTCTCTCTCTCTCTCTCTCTCTCTCTCTCTCTCTCTCTCTCTCTCTCTCTCTCTTTCTCCCTCAGTGGATGTAATATTCACCGTGCAGTATTTCGCTTGGGGAGGGGTATGTTAGGGGTGGTGAACACAGCTGTTAACTGTGTGTGTGTGTGTGTGTGTGTGTGTGTGTGTGTGTGTGTGTGTGTGTGTGTGTTTGTTTCTTCCACAGGCTAATGCATACATGACCAGTTAAACAAGACCGGTGTGTAACAGATTATTTATTTTACTTTTGTTGATGTACTGACCTCACTTACCCCAATTTTCTGAAAAACTTTGCACAAAGCACCTTTCCTAAAGCAAAAAAATAAAAAAATAAAAATCTATCACTTTTCTGTTCATTCCAGTTCCTTGATTCATTCCGAGTTATCTGCAGACCTGGCGGATTAAAAGTTCATCCCCAGACAGCAGCCACAACTGTGCGGGCTTGTATACCTGCTGTCTGGCATGATTGTAACAGCTTGTCAATCAATCCACATACACACGCCTGCGAAATTTTCAGACGTTCTAAGACCTGTTGTACAAGTAAAACTTTAGCTGCTTTTGCTTTCTTTTACACCGTCCTATTTTTGCTTTTAATCTCTAGCCTAGTAGCATTTCTAAGAATTCACGTTATATAAGGAACAGACGTTTGTATTTCAACAGGATGCTGTCGAATATTGGATTCTGAGCCATTACTGAGTGTTGATTTGTTTCTTATAATTGCATGTATATTCTAATGTATAGAATCTCGTGCTCGCTATAATGCAATGGTGTTTTTACAGCAACAGCTGATTCACAATGATTTGTACTTTGGGGACAGTCGACATAAAAGTGGAGATATTTATCAGTTTTAAAATGAGTCTCCCTATCAGCACTTTGTAACAATCAGATATAAAGCTGTTATTTTACACCATGTTTTGCAAGTTCAGCGCAACATGACAAGCTGTCGTTTTCTTTTTTATTAAAAAAAGTGTGAGGTTAATAATTGAACTGTTTATAACCTACAGGCTGTTAATAAATCAATTTCTCAGGCTTACATCCCACAACATGAAATGTAACTATACAGGGGGTAAAAAAGTACAACATAAATCAATAGCATTTGCTTAGTACAAGAGGAATAAAACACTCATGACAGGCTGTACCCGTTCAATGATTTTCTTTTTAGAATGAGAATCTAAAAGAGCTCTATTGCCAAGTATGTTTGCACTTACAAAAAATTTGTTTTGGTGACAGAAGCTTCTAGTACAAAGTGACAACAACACAGATAATAAAAAAGACTAGAAAAAAGAATGGTAGGCAAATATTAAATAAAAACTAAATAAATAAGTGGTATTGCACAAAATAAACAAAATGGCATTGCCTATATTTTCCCTAAAACTGCTCATCCTGTCAACATTCTGCAATAATACAATAAAAAGAAATAGTCCAGACATACATAGGAATGTAATTGCTGTTTATTCAGTTGGCTAATGAATGTCTATCTCGGTTCTGAATGTGGTGTCCAGAATTCCCCTGTTCTTTTTTTTCTTGTGTCTTTGTTTTTCATGTTGGATCTCATTAGTCACTCCACTGTACACTGCCATTTTTGATGTCACCCCTGATACCAGATTATGATGGCAGCCCTGATGTCTTCAGAGTGACATTCCTGTCTCAATAGTGTTGCAATACAATGGCAGCCACACCCCGCCCCTCCACACCTCACCCTCTACCCCTCGCTCCCAGCACTAAAAATAATTGATGCTTATCAGATCTGCCACTCACGCCAACTCTGGGCTACAACCAGGAAGACCAATCAAGGCAGATGGTTGGCATAAAACTGGGCTCAATGAGTAGTTTCGAAAAGACAGCCTCGTGTAGTTCCTTCCTCTTTAACTCGCACACATGTGCACACTGTTGCTTTTATTTACTACCAAAAGCACATTCCAGAGCGATTGGCCATTATTGAACTTTTTTTTACAGGTTTCATGTCAGCAGTGAACAAAAATTTTTTGTCCTGATGTTTATTATTGTTTTTCTGAATGAGCATTGTTAAATGGAGGTGGGCAAACAAGTGAGTAGTGTGTGTGTGTGTGTGTGTGTGTGTGTGTGTGTGTGTGTGTGTGTGTGTGTGTGTCTGTTTGTTTTCACATGTGAACCTTCAGGGCAGGATTTCCTATGCATCAGTAAGTAATTCTGAACTCTGATCTAATCTGGCTGGCACTGATGAATGCTAGATTTCAGCAGAACACCCTGTGCAATACCATGCTGTGAATCATGGCCTACATTTCATCACTTAATGCTACTCAGAAATCCAGCCAGAACTTTCTGCCTATCAGTGCCACACCAGCACCAAATCAGGGAACATTCTGGCAAAGAAATTTGGCCTTCAGTAGTAAGCGAGGAGTCTGCTAGCCAAATTATGCTAAGGAACACATGAGTAAACACTAGACTGATTTTTGAACACCTCCAGCATCTGGATCAGGAGCTCAGGTTACTCTTCGCCAGGAATGTCTAGCAAGTTGGATAACAGAAGCTAACCCGACAGGATTTCTTGCGGGATTTTTACATCATACTTTTTTTCTTACTGCTAACTCTAGTTGTTTGACTGGGGTTTTATAAACTAACAGGTTTTTTAAATCATAGTTACAAATATTCGCATGTTAAAGAAATTTTGGAAAGGTTTTTTGTTTCCTTTACTTATTAGGCTAAATCATATTTACAAATGTTCACCATTTCCTATCGCTAATTTTAGCTTATATCTAAAATACACTATCCTGACAGGATTTCGGACATAATTTGTTCTTGATAGTATTTATATGTTACATATTTGGCTAAGAGAGGATATATGTAATGGAACACATGAGTAAAGACTAGACAGATTTCTGTACACCTCCAATGTCTAGATCAGGAGCTCAGGTTACTCTCTGTGAGGAATGTCTAGCTAGACAGCTAACAGAAGCTAACCCGAAAGGATTTTATACAGGATTTTCAAGTCGGATTTTAAAATGTTTCTCTCATCTGACAGGATTCCTGTGTCTTAATTTTATCCAATAGTTAAAATAGGTGAATCAGACAGGATTTCTTTCAGGATTTAAGGTCACCTTTAATTTAATGTGTTACTTTTTTTTTTTTTTTTTATCTGACAAAGGAACGATCATTTTATAGGATTTCTAAACATTTTAATTGGTCGTTATTTCTAACTAACTTTACTTAATTTTAAAAAATAATTTTTAGTAATAGATAATGACTGTATTTCTGAGAGAATATGAAGTCATATTTACAAATCTTGATCTTTTCTTACTCTTAACTCATCTTATTTGGACAAAACAAGCTAACTGACAGGATTTTAGTGCGGGTGTTTTTTTATCCTGCTTTCAAAGTTTTTATATTTTCTTACTGCTAATTGTATATATTTGGCTGAAAAGTTCATCTGACATTCTATCTACGTCATTTCTTTCTTTCTGCTTATTTAATTCTTATTGGTTATTTTATATTTCTTACTATTTATTATATTTATGCTATGATACACTAACCTGACAGGATTTCTGACAAGATTTGAGGTCATCTTTAATTTAATAGCTAATTTTAATCCTTACTTGACAAGATTTTTAAGCTATAGTTAAAAAATTCACTTTTTCCTAATGCTTATTCTAGCTAATAGCCAAAATACCCTTATCTGACTGTATTTCTAACAGGATTTAAATACATTTTTACATATTGCCTCATGCCGTACTGCTAACTGTAGATATTTGAATATAAGAAGCTGATAAATGAATCATATTATTACATTATTTTTTTATGCGTTCTAAAGCTATTTAGCTTACATAAAAATGTATACTAGCTGCAAGCAATATTTACAAAATGTTTACTATTTTAAATAGCTAATTTTTATATTTTTATATATACGGTTAATATATATAATAATAAAAGATTTTTAAGCTATAGTTAATAATTAATGCTGTTTTTAAATGCTAATTCTAGCTTATAGTTAAAGAGCTAAAAAGATCTCAGAGAGGATTTCTGACAGGATTATAAGTTATATTTACAAATGTTTATCAACTGACAGGATTTCAACCTCGTATTTTTAAAATTACTTAAATTACCAATATTTTAGTTAATAGTTAATTTTGTAAGGTAATTTATCAAAATGCTCATCCATCCTTCTAATTAATTCTAGTTATTTGGACAACCGAAGCTAACCTGATAGAATTTTTGAAAGGATTTTTAAGGTTCATCCTGCTTCCTTTACCTATTTGGCTAAGATAAGATAAACTGACATGATTTCTAAGGTCATATTTACAAATGTGAACTGTTTCCTACTACTAACGTGTACTAATATCTAAAATACACTAACCTGACAGGTTTTCTGTAGGGATTTTGAACAGGATTTTACTATTTGGCTAAAACAAGATAACTGGACCGGATTTTAGAGTCAGGTTTATAAATGTTTCAGCTAATCTGGCAGAATTTATAAATTATATTTTGTTATCGTTTCTTACTTTAATTCTCATTTATTTGAACAACAAATGCTAATCAGACAGCATTTTTAACAACGTTTCAGACAGGATTTGAATGTCAATTTGACTGTCAACGTTTATTTTCCCTTACTTCTAATTCTAGCTATATGGCGATAGGATTCCAATTTACAATTGTTATTTATTGCTTTTACTAGTTAGAAAAAAGCTTTAAAAATATTTGTAGTCACATTTACAGACTATTGCTTTATGCTATCATTTGGCTAATAAAAAACTTATAGTCTTCAGTGCTAGCATTTCCGTGAGAAGTCAAACAAGTTTTTTAAGTCATATTTCTGATGTTTACAACTAAGGCTAGATAGCATTATCAAGTATTTTTGCTAACCCTAGATAAGCTTAACTAAACTAATAAGAATTTTTATATAATCTGCCTTTTTTAATATCTAATACCTTCACTGATATCTTGTGCTAAGTAGCACTACTAGCTGATGAACATGAGGCAATGCTGCAGGATTTCTTTTCTTCTCTTTTTTTTTTTAATTAATATGTTAATGTTTGAATGTTGTAATCATCACTGCTAATACCAACAGCAGGCAAACATTAGCTAAGTTGACAGGATTTATTAAAGTCATGTTTTTGTTTTTTTAAATGCTAGCTATTTGGCCAAATAGGTTAATTTGACAGGAATTCTGATGATTTATAAATGTTTATGTCCTTCACTAATGCTAGACAGCCAATATACGCAAATCTGACAAGTTATCTGAGAAAACATTGCCATTTTAGGTGCAATCATAAATTGCTTTGAGGATCCAAAGAACTTTTGAGTCATGTTTAAAGTGAAAATGTAAAATAAAAATAAAAAACCCCACAGATACAGTGCGCGGGTATTGTTGCCCTTGTGGTATGTTCCTCTTGGCAGGTTTGCGAGGAGAAACTGCTTCTTGTGAAAAACGATTAGAGTTGCGGCATGTAATCTATTTACAAGTAGCCAGTGACATTAATTGGATTACGTGCACTTCGTTTTCTGCACCGGGGTCATGTATCCACTGTTCCAGGGATTATTTTGCAATACTGTCTACATTACATCATCTCTCGCTTATGTGCTTGGTTTGGCCATTCTGTGCAGAAAAGCTGCACGTGCAACGAACACCACAAACATTAGTCTTGTTCTTTCATTATCTTCTGGTTTTGGAAATGCAATTATGCAAAACAATAGACTATAAAAATCCGATGTAATTGAATTTACCCCACATGCCATGATGTAGGCTAAATCATCAATTCAGGATGCAACCTAATATGCTTTTCTATAATGGTTGTTAAATGAAATGAAAAGTTTGGATTGGATTTTTTTTTTACCCACAAATCATCAGCCTCATGATTGCAAAGTCATAAAATTTCATTCTCATGACTCAACTTGCATGCAATGTGAAACTAGGGTATGGAAACCAGTCAGAAGCAGCCAGATCAATGCAAATGCTACATTTCCTTTTCTTTTTTTTTTGCTCTATCAAGCTTCCAGCAACGTTGTTTAGAAGTATGCAGCAATTGCGGCCTTATAGTATTTCATGCGTCATTGATGACAGATGTATACACAGTAGACCTAGGGCCAATCCTCTGTTTGTGATTTGTCATCATTCACATAATTGTTGAGAAGGAGAGCAATTACATTTTCACATCTGCCAACTTCATGTTTTACTGCTTTTCCCACCAGACAAATGGCAGTCCAAGTATGGTGGTGGATTCTGGGACTGTACTTCCTGATGCAATTCAGAAAGGTTAGTGTGCGAACATGTAGAGAATCATTGTATGTTTATGTGAATCATCAAAACTGCACATGAAAGCTGATATTAATGCTGATGGTTAAGCCTGGTAGAGCTGATTTACATGAATGTATTATTACTTTATGGTTCAGAAGCCAAGAAATTAAATAAATGCTATGAGATTCACAATCTGTTGTTATAAAGTACCACACTGTATTTGTAGTCTATTAATGAACATCATGTTTTTATCCATTTATTTCTACACTATGTTATGCTGTAGTTAATCACTCTATAATCACACTATAACAGCTTTAAACACCCATTTCCTCTCCACCCTTTTTACACTGTCTCTTAAGTGTAATACGCAAAAGAAAAAGACGCTTGTCAGTGCTGACATTCTATCTCCATTATTCATTAACATTCATAAGTGTGTATAATACAAATAATAATTAATTGATGATATTAATGATGAAAAATGTAGAATTGGAATATTATTGGTTTGAGCGAGTGCTGACTATTAGAACATCCCATTCCACATTGATTCCCTATTTGCTGTTATAATAACCTCCGCTCTTCTGGGAAGATGTTCCACTAGAGTTTGAAGTGTGCTTGTTGAGGTTTTTGTCATTTTGCCATTGAGGTGTTAATAAAGTCAGATACAGATGAAAGGTGATGAAACCTGTGGTGCAGTCAGCATTCCAATTATTCCAAGAGGTGTTCAATAGGGTTGAGGTCAGTGCAATATAGCTGAAGATCTTCCACTCCAACCCATTTAAACCATATCTTAATGGAGTAAACTTGTGTGAACAGCAGCAACAGGTTTAGGTTTTATGGTGAATGGAAGAATTTTTGCTAATCCAAAGTCCTCTACAATCGTGTGCCTCCAACTTTGTGGTAACATTTTGGGGAAGAACCACATATGGCAGGTGTACCAATTCTTTTTTTCAACAAAGGATATAAGAATGCTTTGCAAGTTTTTGGTGGATCTTTCCTTAAATAAGTGAAACATGAAAGTGTCATTAATGAAACACTGGTATGAATTAAGCAGAACTTGAATTGGGCAGTAAAAGCAAGACATCCTGGTCTATGGGCCTTGTATTATAAATTATTACTGTGATTTCTGTCATCGCATCAACCTATTACGTAATGCATCTGTCACAGTCAAAGTGAAGTATGGATCACTTCGCACTGTGGAGTGTGTGAGTGTGGAAAAACAGATTATTTTTCTGTCATAGTGCCAGTGTTTATGTCCAGTTTCAGCTACTCTGTAATATTGTTCATGGACATACTGCCTATATATCCTGTCGGTTTGAAAACTTGTTTGTGTGTTCACTCTTCATGTCGCTGATAACAGCGTGAGTTGGTCCAGCAGCCATTAGAAGCGGAGCTGACAGGCTCGGCAGGTGGTTATTAGCCAGTGCGTGAGAAGATGGCATAGCTTTCGTGCTAGTCAAGAGGCCAGGCAGAAGACTGGCACAGCTGGACCTGTTGATAGACAGTTTTCTGAGGGAGGTAGAATGGCAAGCTCTGTTTTCATGCTCAAGTGAGGCTCTCGTTCCCACAGCGAGTACATGGGAAGTACAGCCAGGCTAATGGCGGTGATAAGCAGCAAAGAAAGAGAATGGGTCCGGCATTGAATTAAGCTCAAATCTCACGCTCAAGGTGAGCAGCAGTGTGGAACATGTTCTTAACCTTTTAAAGCTCCAATTGCGACCCGCTCTGACTGAAAGCTGGGAAAACAGAACATCACTCACAACATAAACATACTTAAGCAATTGGAGGATAAAAAGAATCGTGGCTAAAAAATCCAGAAGAACAAATATCATTGTCAGAATGAAAGAAATTCTGTGAAGCAACAATGCTTTTAGAAGCCAATCAGAACTTTTACCATATTTATTATGATCAAGCAAAATGCGAGCAAGAAATCAAAAAAATTTTAAGGGAAAAACATCCCAATGCAACCTGCAAACTGTTCTCAACATGTTGTGTTTAGCACTTTTTGTTTTTTTAAAAGGTACATTTAACCACTTTAGGTCATGTATATGTACAAGTTTCCGATCTAAATATAGCTTCGCTGTCTAATTGGTATCACTGCGGCAATTGCTCTGTTGCAATCAGCTTGCTTTTGTTTTTTATCTGATTGTGGCTTTTCTCTTTCAGCTTTTCTTTCTGTGGGAAACAAAACCTTTGTCACCTTTTCAACTCTCGTTTGTGTTCTCTCACACAAATCAAAATAAATGTATGTTAAAACACACACACACACACACACACACACACACACACACACACACACACACACATGTCTGCAACATACTATAAACAGTACATTTTCTCCTTCAGACTGTGAAACGGAGCCTACTCTACTATTTTACTGCTTTTCAGACTCTTCAGCATGTGTATTTGCTGTGACAGCTGAGCAGAAACAAGGAAACGAAGATAATCGAAGCCATGGAGTCAGACGAAATGAAACACATAACATAGAGTTATATAAATATATAAAACAACCTGTAACCCGAGATGCAGATGTGGGCCTCAGGTGATATTTTTAACCAATATTATTAACAGTTCATCACTCTATGCATAGCAACTTGATTTATGGTATGCTATGGTTTTTTTTTTCCATTTCTTTTTTTCAACTAATTGGGAGCTCCTCTGATGCCTGTTATACAGCAAGCTGCAGCTTGTCCATGTCCATTGTGTTGTCCAAATGGCCTGTAAAATGCAAAGAATCGTACATGACACCACAAAAAAATCTCTGTATATATATATATATATATATATATATATATATATATATATATATATATATATATATATATATATATATATCTTATGGCTGTCAGGAATATGGACAGCAGCTACATTTTCCATTAACCACCAAACCTCACTGAACCATATCACATGTTCATTTGCACACATGGTTCACATTCATGGCTTCAGTAGCACTTTATTAGTACTCGCCTTGCACCACATTTTTTGTTTAATTGTGCTCATTCTTGGTTGTCATTTTGCTTGTTTATGTTTCATGAAGTTTTTTTTTTCATTCGTATTTACATTTATTATCCAAAGGCATCACTCAAGGGCCAATGCTAAGCGGTGCCGGGATTTGAACTCATGACCATACGAATGGTCCAGCATGGTGTGTTTTGTTTTATTTTATCACTGATTTGTAATATAAACATATAAGTACTCGCATCTTGCATAACATGGCTGAAGGTGAGGTCAAGCAAGTTGTGCAAATGTGATGTAAATCACGTGACATGTTTCAATGAGGTGCAGTGGTTGATGGGAAAACTAGATCCTGTTTATAATCCTGACACCGGCTTTAATAAGATGCAATGCACAAACCCCGTCCTGTCATTTCCAGTTTTCCAGATTTCCAGTCCTGGGCTCTGAGACACTATAATAGCAGCATGAAATGTCTAGATTTAAAGACCATGTGTGCGACTTAATCTATTTGATGTATTTGTGATATAGTTTGTGAATTTTGAATAGAATTTTTTTTTATTTCCATTCATTCGCACACTAGAAAGTTTTATAACTAATAATTAATAGTAATAACTGTTTGTGGTAAATAATTTTATCACTCTTATTAAAAAAAAATTGAGGAAAATAAAGGATTAAATACAATTCAGAATTACCCACATAAACAAACCAAACTGGGTTTATTTGTTTGAGCACTTTTACAAAACAGGCATAAAACTCAAAATGTTTTTCATGGAAAAGCTAAAAGGCTAAAAAAGGACATTATTGTTGTTGAACAGTATCGTTCATCTTGAATTACTTCATTGAAAGTTCTCTTCACCTGAGCTTCATATGAAAGCCTGGAATAGCTCCCGAATATTTTCCGGCCTGTGTATAGCTAAACGGATAAAAATGCTTGTAGACGAGAAGGACAGAGGGAGGATGGATTACTGACAGTCCCCTCAGAAGAGTGTTATTCTTGGCTAGGCGAGGATTATCTCGATGATACCGAATTAGCTCAGCCCCGTGAGGTTTCATTAGAGAGTTGCGTACACCTTGTCCCACAAAACAGAGATGTGATATGCCGAAATCTTCCTAGAGATCTGTTTCATCTCAGCCACCGAGCTCATCATTGTGATACCTGTCCTACTGTGAGATGATTATAAGGAACATGGAGCGATATAAAGTATGAAGATTACAAAGTACATTTGGATGGTGAGAGATATAAAGTTATACATGTTTACTGTATTTAACTTTTGTATCCAGGTAGAGGCTAGTAAATAGTTTGGTTTTGGGCATGAGATAATACACTAAAACTACGAGACAAGACCTGAGATAAAAGCATCACAAGATGATATTAATGACATGAGCAAATGAAACCCACGAAAGTAGAACAGAATACATTTTTAAGCTGTCATTTCTCCTTATTATTAATAGGTTATTAAAATCATTTTCAAAAATGTATTTCATGGTAACATTAGTAATATGGCAAGATTGACTGGTGCTAGATCACCTTTGATAGTAGATCACACTTATAGTACCAAATCAATTACACGTGGTAAGAAAAACAGTTAGGATTTTGTATAAATATATAAATTATTTTATATAATTCCTAATTCCATTTCCAGTGAGAAACTCACGTGTGAGGAGCGCCCGGTGACAGGGTGCATTGTTGTTGTAAAGCATCCAGTTCTTCACAGAAATCGCAGACATGGTAATGCACATGGTTAGAATAGCACCAGTTGCGGCTCCTAAAGTACAGAACAATATCTTATGATGGTCGGTGCTCCCTGTGACTGTGCATGTTGTGCTGTCATTTGTTGGCCTATCACAAAACTAATCTAGAAACTTTTTTATACAAGTAACTACCAGATGCAATGAACACCTTTAAATGCATACAGATCTGCTGTGATTTCTTGCTTATACAGCTGAGCATTTTGGGGTTGAGGGCCTTGGTCAAGGGCCCAGATGTTACACTGCTGAGCTACCACATTTTCCAAACTTTTTTATTATTATTGTTCCCAAATTCATGTGAGCCAACTGAAACAAGGCTACGAGCTTTGTGTTTGACGCATGTGTCATAACACTTTTTTTTTGTGATTAGCTTAACTGTTTGGGCTATTAGGTGAGCACACTTCAAGCCAAGTTAGACTCTTCATCGACAAACTTCATTATCTAGAACCTAGTTCTTCTGCTGCTGCTGACTAGTGTGTAAGAAGTAGTAGTACTCATATTCTGAAACAACGATACAGGCAGCAAATCTATCTCACCTGTAATTTTGTTATGGTGTTATTCAATAAACTAAAAATTCTGTCTCATGCCTAACTGGCTGCTTTTAATCACGTCTGTGCCTGGAAGCCCTGTGACAAACCATGGATAAGCTCGGGATCCGGGGAATAAAAATAAATAAAAGAATAAGTGTTTTTGACCTGTACTGGAGCTGCTTCAACACTGTCAAGTCTTTTAGCATTGCCTCTAGAAACAAGATGAAACCCTGAATAGGATAAAACCCAGTGGTTACTAAATATAAATGAATCCATTCATTAATGTTCCACCAGAACATCATTAACATTTACATAATTGAATAACACTGAAGAGCATTTAATGATGAAATCACCAAATTAAACATGATAAGCTCTACTTTTGATTTAAGGAAGCAGATTTTTCTCTTCAATATTAAGCGTGCTAGCAATAAATCATGTGTGAAGGTTGTAAGGCGGTGCAGGAATGAAGTCAGTGGAAACATCTAAATCTTATGCTAGAGTGTACAGTGTAACCTTGGATGGCTTACAACAGGGTCAGGCTCCCATCCAGCATAGCTGGGTGATTTTCATGCTCAAAGACACTTGATTCATTTGACCAGTTGATGACTAGTTGGTGTATTATACTGAGGATCTCCTAAAATCTGCTAGGGACTTGAGAGTTTTGAGCTTAAAGCTGCAGGATTTACAGTTTTAAAATATTCTTGTGTGCCAGTGCAGTTAGAAAAACATGAATCCATGTATGAAATTCAAAATAAATCTCTCCTAAAAGCAACATGGTGTAACAATGAATAGTATAAGAACAGCCAGCATATTCTTAATACTGTTTGTGAATACTGTTTGCTCTGAATAACACATGAGGTTAGACATACAGGGAGTGCAGAATTATTAGGCAAGTTGTATTTTTGAGGATTAATTTTATTTGAGGATTTAATTTGAACAACAACCATGTTCTCAATGAACACAAAAAACTCATTAATATCAAAGCTGAATATTTTTGGAAGTAGTTTTTAGTTTTAGCTATTTTAGGGGGATATCTGTGTGTGCAGGTGACTATTACTGTGCATAATTATTAGGCAACTTAACAAAAAACAAATTCATACCCATTTCAATTATTTATTTTTACCAGTGAAACCAATATAACATCTCAACATTCACAAATATACATTTCTGACATTCAAAAACCAAACAAAAACAAATCAGTGACCAATATAGCCACCTTTCTTTGCAAGGACACTCAAAAGCCTGCCATCCATGGATTCTGTCAGTGTTTTGATCTGTTCACCATCAACATTGCGTGCAGCAGCAACCACAGCCTCCCAGACACTGTTCAGAGAGGTGTACTGTTTTCCTCCTTGTAAATCGCACATTTGATGATGGACCACAGGTTCTCAATGGGGTTCAGATCAGGTGAACAAGGAGGCCATATCATTAGATTTTCTTCTTTTATACCCTTTCTTGCCAGCTACGCTGTGGAGTACTTGGACGTGTGTGATGGAGCATTGTCCTGCATGAAAATCATGTTTTTCTTGAAGGATGCAGACTTCTTCCTGTACCACTGCTTGAAGAAGGTGTCTTCCAGAAACTGGCAGTAGGACTGGGAGTTCAGCTTGACTCCATCCTCAACCCGAAAAGGCCCCACAAGCTCATCTTTGATGATACCAGCCCAAACCAGTACTCCACCTCCACCTTGCTGGCGCCTGAGTCGGACTGGAGCTCTCTGCCCTTTACCAATCCAGCCACGGGCCCATCCATCTGGCCCATCAAGACTCACTCTCATTTCATCAGTCCATAAAACCTTAGAAAATCAGTCTTGAGATATTTCTTGGCCCAGTCTTGACGTTTCAGCTTGTGTGTCTTGTTCAGTGGTGGTCGACTTTCTGCCTTTCTTACCTTGGCCATGTCTCTGAGTATTGCACACCTTGTGCTTTTGGGCACCCAGTGATGTTGCAGCTCTGAAATATGGCCAAACTGGTGGCAAGTGGCATCTTGGCAGCTGCACGCTTGACTTTTCTCAGTTCACGGGCAGTTATTTTGCGCCTTGGTTTTTGCATATATGAACCAAAGAAAAATGCATATGCCTCAAAACGATAAAATACTAGTGTTTCCAAACTTTGACAGTATCTGGAAAAAAAACAACAAAAAACTGTAAGTATATGTTCAGTATGTTTATATGATTGATCATTGTTGTTGTTATTATATTGAATAGTATATACTATATATTCTGAATTTCTAGTTTCCTACTGATATGTGCGGCCCAGGTTCAATCCCTGGTCAGGGAACCAACCCCAGCCATTAGGGTTGCACAAGCCAGTGCACTCTTAGTGCCGGTCCCAAGCCCGGAAGGGTATCCAGCATAAAACATGTGCCAAATCGAACATGCGGATCATGAATACGGATGATCCGCTGTGGCGACCCCTAACGGGAGAAGCCGAAAGAAAGTTTATGTAAGCAGACATGATATAAATCATGTTACCTGCTTTGTACAGAAAAAGGGATATCTTATATATTCTACTGATCAGACAATACATTGGACATGGACATAAATACATGGATTCAAACTAATATTTTACACACTCTTGTAGAGTCCATGCCAGCTTGAGTGCACACTGTCATTAAAGCAAAAATAAAGAGGGATTGACTAAATTTTTTTAACTTTAAAATTCATGTAAATATTTTAAAGATTTTACTTTTGCACTAATGTAGTTGGGAATAATGGATTCACAATTAGAAGAGTGCAACATTTTCATTTGGAACCTGCTGTTTATCTGTAAAAAAAAAAAAAAAAGGTGAGGTTTGGACAGTATGAGCCAACTTTGACAGTGTCCAGGCTGTACATGGATCACTGTATTTACTATTCATTACAATTTTTTGCTTTACAATCATTTATGGAATCTAGGCCATGTCTATTATGTAGATTGACTTGCAGAATTAATGAAAATGTTGAACTACCAGAGTGAGGTGGAAAAAAAAATCTTAGGTCTTAAGTTTGTTGGCTTTGGCTTCAGAGGCAAACAGCTGAGGAGAAAAAAGGGAAAGAAAATAAGAGTACTAGACTACATGAAAAACCTCAGCAGTTCATGTGTTTTACTACAAAATGGGTCCCTAGATAATGTAAAGCAAGTCTTTCTTAATATTTGACATACATACATTGGGTCACCTGGTCATAAGTACGGTATGTTATTTTTGAGCATTACATCCCAAATTTAGTCCCAAATTGCTCAAATAATTCCCTCCACTCTTCTGGGAAGATGTTCCACTAGATTTTGGAGTGTGCTTATAGATATTTCTGTTCTTTAGCCACAAGGGTATTACGAAAGGCAGGAAAAAATGTAGGTGAGGAGGCCTGGGGTGCAGCCAGCGTTCCAATTCATCCCAAAGGTGTTCAGTAGGGATGAGATCAGAGCTCTATAGCAGGCCACTCAAGATCTTCCTTCCCAAAGCATGTAAACCAGATCTTCAAGAAGCTCAGGGGGAAATTGCAATGCTGGAACAGGTTTGGGTTTCCAAGTTCAAGTAAATGCATCTAAAGACGTCCTGTAGTCACAGTTTGGAACACAACCACATATAGCAGGAAAGGTCAGGTGACCCAATACTTTTGGCAATATAGTGTATTTTGGGCCATATTCAAAAGCAGTAACTATGCAGTCTTATTGAGAGTGAAGTAAATAATAAATCCGTCTTGGATGGATTGAAACATTTTTTTTATAATTGATTATATACACTCACCAGATGCTTTAATAGGAGGACTATAAATCAACTTTTTATACTACATACAATTATTTAATCAGCCAATCATGTGGCAGCAGCGTATTGGATAAAATCATACAGATACAGAAGTCAAGCGCTTCACACTGAACATCAGAAAATTAAACAAATATGATCTCAGGGGCTTTGACCACAGCACAATATGGATGTTGAGACCAGATGTAATTTAACAGAACCTGCTGAAACACAAAACAAAAAAACATAAAACATCTAGTGTGAGTCAGTTGTACAGATTATTATCGATGAGAGACGAAAGAGAAAAATAGCCAGACTGGATTGAGCTGAGAAGTCAGCTACAGTACAGTAACTCAAATAATTACAGTTTACAACCATGAGTTGTGAAGCGTGGTGTAACGTACAAGATGAAAGATCACACAATCCAGGATCCACTGCCCTTTGAAGCACAGACTCATAGAAACTGTACAGATTTAATATATTAGAGTAGAGAGCAGTGTGATTGGGCAGGGCTACAGGTGTTCCTATTAGAGTAGCGGAATATGTCAAATAAAAATACGACGAGTTTTCTTTATCAACAGCTTCTTATCAAAGGTACCACATGGAATATAGAAAATTCACAGATTTTTAGTTATGCAGACAAACTATCCAGCCTACACTTTATTTCATTTTCTTTAATCCGTTTCTCTCGGTCGATCTTCTTCCTTTTTTTTCTTACAAAATTAACTCGTAAATCTTGCAGCTATATCTCAGCTACTTGGCAGAAATAAAATTGGAACTTCAGCTCCTCTCTCTCTCTCTCTCTCTCTCTCTCTCTCTCTCTCTCTCTCTTTCTCTCTTCTTTTTCTCTCTCTCCCCACCCAGTTGGCAGTCATTCCCGGACAAAGCCAGCTGGGTTCTTGCACATTTATTGGTCACTGCCGGACTAAAATGATAACAATCACGTTTGTGCAATAAGGGTTGACGGCCTACGTGCGTTCTGATCCCCGATGTTGATTACAAGTCGTACCTCTGAGGTTTGTACACATTTATTACATGTATTCTCAATGTGCACAACACAATGCAACAAGACACACACACACACACACACACACACACACACACACACACACACACACACACACACACACACACACACAAACCATTGTTTTCTTATTAAAGCTTTAACATCCCTGTCACAGCTTTCAAAACCCACGACAGCTCAGGAAATATATAGTATGTACATTAAGTATTTATGGCAATCTCAAATATTTAATATTCATATTTCATTTTGGCAGAAGGGGTTACATTCAAATCAAATGAGTGCATACCTCTACAAATGCTATATATGATCTTTTTCCTGATGCTGTTTCTAGAAAAAAAAAAAAAAATGATGTGCTTACATTTATGTCATTTGGCAGAAGCATTTTTTCAGGCTGACTTACAGACTTACACGGTATGGACAAAAGTATTGGGACACCTCACTTTTCCAGCCATATATGGTTCTTCCACAAGCTGTTACCACAAACTCACACAACTGTATAGGATGTTTTGCCAGCGGTGCGCTTGTTCCGTCTGGCTCCACCCTCAACTCGCTCACCTCTGGTCTTTATATACAGCAGCATTAAATTTTCCCTTCACTTGAACTAGGCAAGCCACACCTGCTTCAATGGACAATGCCCCTGTGCACAAAGCCAGCTCCATGAAAATATGGTTTACAAGAATTGGAGTGAAACATCCTGAGAGCCCTGCTATATCAACCCTTTTGAACACATTTGGGATGAATTGGAATGTTGACTGCACCCCAGGCCTCCTCACCTCACCCACATCAGTACCTGACTTTACTAACACCCTTAGGGATGAATGAGCACAAATCTCCTCAAGCACACTCTAAAATCTAGTGGAGTATCTGTCCAGAAGAGTGGAGGTTATTATAACAGCAAATATGAGAAATGGGGAATAAGATGTTCAAAAAGCATATACAGTTTTTATGGGCAGGTGTCCACAAACTTTTGTCTATATAGTGTATCTTATTTATACCACTCGTGACTCGTGACAGAAATCCAACAGCTTAACCACTGAATTACCACTGCCCTTACAATGCTTAACAACGTGCACAACATGACACAAGATCTTTCGAAACTTCCTTTCTGGGTACACACTTAAACCCATTCTTTTTATGTTTACTCTTTAACACATCTGTAACAGCTCTCAGAAGCCGAGTCAGCCAGGAAGCCATCTTTCACACCATCTCCGAAAAGGGAAAAATATGCATCACCGCAAAAGTCAAATCGACATTAACTCTCTGCATTGTTTGGATGCCTCATAAAAACTTCTTTTCCTCCCCGGCTGTAGGCCTGCTTGCATAGGAGATTTTTTCCCTTTGCTGTCTTCGAAAAAGCATCAGAAGCAAAGAGGTTTACAGGCCTGCACTTTTGTCCTTCAGAGGAAGGAAGTGCGCCTTATAAAGAGTACGCATCTTGAAGTTGGCGAGATGCTCTGGGCTCTGGGTCTGCGAGCGAGTTATGCAGGCATTCGCAGCATGAGCTCTGTGTTTACCAAGTGCCTTCCGGAGGTTCCTCGTGGGAACGGCGGGTTAATTAGCGAGGAGAATGTGTTCGGACACTGGGAGTGAATTAGTGGCCGGTTTAGATGGTAAACTGCAAGTCGATCCTGGTTCTCGGGGAAGCGTAAAAAACTCAAGATCAAAGATAAGCTGTTTGAGAGAAAGGACCAGAGTGGACCAACAGAGACATGCTACACAAATCTGCTACATCCTGATTTAAAAACAAAATCTCATAGAAAGACTTTGCACTCGCTGTTGGTGCATACGGATGATTTACAAAGAGAACATTAGATGCAAAGCAAAATAAATGTAAGATTTTTTATGTATCTGATATGCTGTTGAAGGAACAATTATTCATTCCACTCTAGCACAGATAATAAAAGAAATTATTTTAACTTATATCTGACGCTGAAGACTTCTTCTATAAATGCTAAACTATCGAATTAAATTCTTTTATTTGTTTCATTGCAAATTGTAGTAGAAGGACATCAATACATCAAATAAAGCAAATAGAGTATATAGCAGTTTCACAGCAGCTCTTGATATTGGAGATTGGACACCTCTTGAAATTGGAAAATGGGGATTAGAAAACAAGCAAGACTAGATGAGAAGCTGTGCGAGACCACAAGCGTAAAACTTGCGGTTCTGGCGAGAGCGTGTGTAGAATGACATTGAAGAGCATCGATGATCAAAAAATACTTGTCAGACTGTAGGTCAAGTGATAAGTCACAATTTGGATGCGGGAGTGCAGTGGTTAAGAAGTTGCTGTTGAGGTCCAATCCACTAAGATGCCACACCTAGGCTCTTGTGCAAGGCTCTTTATCCTGAACTGCTCAGTTCTATGAGATAATAGTGTGACTCTCTGGTTAGGAGTGCCAGAAATGTAAAGTTGTAACAGAGAAGATCAGTAAAAAAAAATGCATTTGTCCTACACTGGTATTTTGAGGCCCTTTATGACTTCCTGACAGCTTCACCCATTGAGCAGAGAGAAAAGTGAACATCTGGATCTTGAAAGTCAGTAGGAATACAATTTTTTCCTCCTTTAACAAAGCAAAATGTGTATTTATTGAGCATGTAAAAAGATACAAATGAGCAGAGAGCCTGCTTTTCTTGAAAATGGTGGAATCTGTTGACCAGGACATGATGTCTGTACTGACAGGAGACTGGGTGGCCTGGAACTTGGCTTGAGAAGGGCTTATTTGTTTTGCATCGTTTCAGATCTTCCCATATCAGGTAGTGAGTCAGTATAAATCCTTGTTAAACATTAACAAAGTGCAGAAACGATTAAAGACAATATTTCCACACGGCTGAAAGGATGCCAGTGTAAACGCTGTGTGAAGTTTTTCCATATTTCCTTCATATTTCTGTCTCTCGCTCATGGCATGAGGGTTGTCGTGACAGGGCTGTTTATGTGTAATTTAGCATTGCCCTGCCTCAGTTTGTTTGCAGGGCTTGTTCTTAACACCGGAAATGCTCCATTAGCATGAGGGGCTAATCAAGAGCGCAAGAGGAAATAGGAAATGTTCAGAGCAAAAACAGTGATCCGCCTCCCAGTCCGCTCGAGCAACAAATTGGCTTGTTTGCTACTTGACAATTAACTATTTGTAGCTTTATAACTTGTACTTGAAACATGTAATTGCTTGATGCATAATAGAAAAATAAATGAATGCCATGCTATGGAAACATTTCTGTTCATGACTAAATCACAACATCCGAACTCAAGGAAACACGTGACATCGAGGGAACAATGGTATGAATAAAATCACGTGACAAATAATGTAATAAAAATGGCTAATAAAAATACATGTGAAAATTAATGCATCACACATGAAAAACTATCGCATTAAAAAGGTCACGTGAAAATAAATAAATTGCGTGGGAAATATAACGTGAAAAATAAATGAATCAGGCTGAAATTCACATGACAAAAAAACAGACTGTAACTATAAATAAATCTTGGTTTAGTATCAAATAAACATAAATAAATTGTTTGTTGGGGGGGTGGGGTTAAAATATCAGCGAATTATAAGGACATTTTTTTGTAATTAATTATGTCTAAAAATATATAGTTAATCAAAGAGTCATGTGAAGTCATACGGACAAAAAACATGAAATGAATGTTTGAAGTGATGGGAAATTTATAAGTGAAAGCCACGTAAATTAAAAAAATGAAAAAAACAACGATGAATTAAAATAGAAATTCAATGTGAAGGCAAAAGAAGCATCATGTGATTCTGAAGCAGGTTTGAATCTACTAGATGGCGTGAAAAGAAAATGTAATGCCACAGTCTCCAAAGACATTCTATACAATTGTGTGCCTCTATCTGTGTGGTAACAGTTTGGTGGTGAACCACATTTGTATGGAAATGTTTTATGTTGCAATATTACGTGTGTTTATCTCTTCTTGCGCTGATACTAGGTTACTTGTAACCTTGTGAAGGAAAGAAAAACTGACGACTCTGTAGCTTGGCGTTTCGCCATGACATATCACACAGCCTCTCCCTGCATTGGGATTTTTTGTAAAGGAATGGCCTGTCTATCTCTGATCACACTCACATCATCACGTCCACTAAAGATTCAGAGACAAACATGAACCCAGTGTCCAGTGAGTCATGAGATCAGTGAATGCATGCTCCCAATTTCATCACTTACAAAAGATCCATTTGCCAAGAGAAAGAAATGCCACAGTATTATTTGTTTCCCCTATTTATCAGTAAAATACTTTTATCTGTAACTGTTAGTGTACATACGTTTTCTCGCAAGTCTTTAGCTTTGGAACCAAGCCCTAAAAAGCTGCTTTTGTACACTTTTGTGGGAAATAATTGGAATATAATGAACAATCATTTACTGTTAATATCCTAACACTGATTTTCTTTTCATATTAGCTCATGCTGATTTATGATGTGTGTGCGGTTACACAAAATGAGTTCACTCCATGTGGTATTTAAGCAGCATTCTGGTGAATAAGAGAGCTGTAGAGTGTGGGAAGTGGAGTTTGTGGTGGCCTGGTTTGTTTGGAAAGTGTTAGTGGTTAAGATGTTTTTCAGATTAAAAGGTTGTGACCTCACAAAGGTTGTGGTGCCACTGCTGAGCCCCTGAGCAATGCCCTTAACCCTAAACTGTTTATTGCAAATAAATGATTGTAAGTGGATATGGGCATCTGCCAAATGAGATATAAGATGGTATCAAAAAGTTTCGAAAAAGTTTCCCCTTCATGTTGAATTTGCGCAATGGTGTCAAAACCTTTTGAGGATCTTCATCTTCGTAAGAGGGCATTGTTCGCAGGAGCCAAATCTGGAGAGTAGGGTGGGTGCGGAAGTTAGATTATGTGGATTCTTTCCCTACGATTAGCATGCACAAGTTACCGAATGGTTTCGCCAATTTTAGGGGTTGTGTCCATTGATGGTCTTCCTGATCTCTCGTCGTCTTCCAGGTATGTCCTGTCAAACGTCTCTGCGGCAGATTTGCCCAGTTTCTCTCAGAATTTCACGTTTGGTCTTTGTTTTATCTTGTAAATGATGAAATCGCACATGTGGAAACGCAAGTGATCAGAATAGCACCAGTTAGCACCATTAGCCTAGAAACTTTTGATTCCAACTCATAGATGTGAACAAGGTAGTACCAAAAAGGTGGTATTTGAAGGCCACAGTGCCTGCTGGCAAATGGAGTTAGAATGTTGTGGCACTGCGAGACACACTCGAGACTCCTTCCATAGATGTTGAAGAAAGCATCTTGGAGAAAGCGTAATCAATGATTAGATTATGTCTATAATGTCTATTATGTTTGATTAAAATAAGAATACAAATTCATGCAAATCAGAGCTGCTTTTCAGAGAAATCAGCATCATATGACCAACCAAAAACTAGAAGTCTTATAAGGCAGATTAGTCCATGGATAAGTAGAAGCCTTTATCACCATGAAGGCAAAGTTGCTCAAATTTCCCAGAGGTTCCAAAGCAATGTCTGTGTAATATGCTACAAAAAACAACAACAATCACCATTTCTTTCTATCTTAAGTACAATACACACCAGCCTACTTTCTTCTTTTTCTGCATATTACTATACTGAATTTGTAAACAACATAGGGTCACCTATTACATACTGCTGTTCTACATAATTCCTGCAACGCTCCAGGGATTATGCATGCTCTTGTTGTTCTCCCTGTGAGAGAGAGCAAGCAAAAACAAGCTGGATGTAAAGAAGGGCAGGAAGAGTCTAATCCTGGCACTGTTGCTCCACAGCCCTTGAAGTAGGGCATGAGAAGACCGCAAGCCACTGGGAAGACCGCAATCTCCAAGGGATTTTGAAAAAGCCTTTCAGTGTTTTTATTTAACCCCCCCTCCCTCTTTTTTGTTTTTAGAATTTCACGACCACGCTTTGATGCCACACGACATTCACAACATTCGCATTTTACATGCTAGCACGGTTTGTCATGGGAAGCCCGGGTGCACAAAGTTTCCATATATGTTTATTTCAGCTTTACAAGTCACCACGGGCTGCTCATTAGACGCTCATTAGACGCTCCGGAGTTTAAGCAAAGCAAGATGAGCAGATGTCAGTCCTAGACTGGAAAGATGGATGGGGTTCGGAGTGGAAGAAAGCCTGAGCGAGAGCATGAGATCACGGCTTTGAAGGCATCCAGGGCAGTTTGGGAGCGCTGTAGTCATCAGGTTGTGAGGAAATCGGACTCATTTCCTGGGGAGTGAAACCACATGGTGTGGTGTGGATTTTTTTCTCTTTCTTTCTTTTAAAGAGTCGATAGAGCTGACGGTGTGGTAGTGAAAAGCCTTTTGGTGCGTCTGTACGATTTAAGCATTAAAAGCTCGTCCCATGAGGAAGAGGGAGCGTGCCAAGTCAGAATGTAACGTTATTAACGAATATTATCAGAATGGCACTGCTAAATGCTTAAACGCTTGCACATGGTTCCTCTGTGAATGTTAAACAGGCATAGAGTGGCGTTAAGGCCCCACTGCACACCTGAGTCTTATCTGGACAATTAAGGGACTCTTTTTTTCCTAAGTGGAGGATTTAAATGCTGCTATTCATGGTTGCAAATGGGAAAAGAGTGTGTGTGTGTGTGTGTGTGTGTGTGTGTGTGTGTGTGTGTGTGTGTGTGTGTGTGTGTGTTTGTGAAAGTCAAACACATGGTATTTTTTTCTTTTTTTTGGAACTTGAACATCTGTACACATCTGTGCACACCAGGCGTCCCCTATTGCATATATTTCTCAGACAGTAGGGTGTCACAGTGTGCATGTGTGTGTGTGTGCAACAAAACGAAAGGACTGAAAGAGAAAAGTATGTGCATCAGGGACACACACAACAACTGTCAACGGTCAAGTATCTCATGTATCGTTAGTAAGAGATAACAAGTTTCCTCCTGGAGCCAAAACCAAAAAGAGAGATGTCTGGAGATACGACCGCCTCACCCGTGTGTGTGTTTGAGTGTGTGAGTGTGTGTGTGTCAGGACACCGGTGTTTCCATGACAAAAAAAATGGTGCTTACATTCCAGTACTCTTGAAGTGTGATTATAATAGAATGCAAATCAATAACCGCTGAGAACTGATTTGAAACTGTGCCATCAGCTTATGGATCCTAATTACATTTATAGCACTAATTCTGTTGGGGTTTTTTATTTGTTGGTTTGTTTTTTCATTCTCGTGCAATGGTACCTTTTATCGTGAGACCTTTTGGTCGGCGCCTGCACTCTTCAAAACGATCGGTTGTCGATATAATTTTCTCCCGAGCCCATTGCTTGGTTCTCAGTAAAAAATTTGTTTATTGAATCTGGAATGAGGAAAGAAAAAAATCTGTCTGTGGGGACGAAGTAGGAAATGAAATAAATAATCGAAGCAAGCTGTATTTCCTAAAAGAAAACAATGTTAAAATTTGGGGGTAACGAAGTGATAAATGTGACCTGGTAAGGGTCTAATAAAAAAATAAAAATATAATCAAAAAACAGAGTGTGTACAAGATTATATGGTGAAAAACAAATCAGTTAAGGAATGTATTGCTATTCCAATATTTATTTTTTTTTTCTTTCAGAAAAATATTTTTTGAACAAGGAGGTATAAATGTGGCTGCACTTTTACACTTTACATTACTATATAGACAAATCTATTGGGACACCTGACATAATGTGGTTCCAGTCATAATATGGTTCTTTCCCCAAACTGTTACCACAAAACTAGAAGCCCACAATTCTATAAGATGTCAGAAAATGGTAGCATTTAATATTTCTTTCACTTGAACTCAGAGACCCAAGCCTGTTCCAGCATGACAAGCCCCTGTGCACAAATCCAGCTCTAGGAAGATATGCTTTACGTGGGTCTTTAGTGGCCTGCTATAGACATAAATGTAGGTTATTATAAAAGCAAATCAGGACTAAATGTGGAATGTAATGTTCAAAAAAGCAGATATGAATCTTATAGTCAGATATTCCGAATCTCTTGTCCATATACTGTAAGACAAACTACAACAACGTGATATTTAGCTCAGGTTTAAGTCCAGGATGTGTTTAAAAGAGAGTAGTAAAGAGATCTAAAAGATGGTCAGAGGATCTGAAAGCTATGGTCACAGTTATAAAAGCGCAGGGAATTTCCTCTCAGTGTTACAGGGTGGAAATACTTATAGTTTACTGCCTGTTTATTTCAATGGAATTATATCTGGCTACATTTTTTTCATACTCCTGTCTCATGGATGTTCCACAACATCATACGTAACAATAAACAGATAAAAAGCACATTTCATTCTTAACACTTACCTGCTCAAAATGTTACGAAACATCCAGATTCTTCAGAAGTGTGATTCACATTGCCTGTTCAATTGATGAATGTTTTGTGAACGTTTAAGAAATACTACGGAACAATAAATAATAATAATAATTTACATGAATGTAATTTAAATACATTTAAATATGTTTCATGAAAAAAAAAGGGTTGTTGCATGAGCCAGCTGACTTTTTTTGAATAAAAATAAATCTTTAATTGGAATTTAATTAAAGCTATATATATAAAAAAAATTTAACAGAGAAACAGTGAAGAAGAAGAAGAAAAGAAGAAATGAAGAATAACCCGAAAGGCAGCTTGCAGATTATAACCTGTGACACTTCGAAGAAGTGTGTGTGTGGGGAGGGGAGAGGTTAAGTGGATAAGCCAAGCAAAACAAAACCAGTCTGAGAACAAAGATCAGTGCCATGGTCAAGGCAAGAGACGGTTCAGGATCTGAGCACAACAGGAAGATTCTTTGGCCACTGAAACTATCATGTTTCTACTTGCTTGCTTCGGGTAGGGCTTTGAGTGAAGGAAGTAGATCATGTGATGGCACCCGAGTTAAATTTAGCTCTTTCTCCGTTCAGGTGCGTGACAAGGCTCTGGCTGGAGCGTGGCATCGTGGGTGGGATGGTGCTCTCAGGGGAGGCGATGCCCCTCCTGTGTTTCCTCTAAACAACCAAATGTGTCAGCGGCAGGAGGAAAAGAGTTTAAAGGCTCCGGAAATATCCCTGTGTGTACGAAACAAGAACCACAATTATAAAGGTTTAGTTTCATATGACAAAATTCAGTTCATTAAGCTTCTTAATATAGAGCAGTTACACTGTATAATGTAATATTATTCTGTTCTCCGACATTAATTGCCTGCTCTATTAACCCCGAAGCTTAGTAATCATTATATCAGTGTTTACATGGCTATTTTCGGTCTTAGTCATACATTTTTTGAGCATTTCTCAAGAAGTGGAGCGAGGGAAGAAGGAAGAACGAGCGGCGGTTTGGGTAGCAGCTTTCTAATTATAGGACAGTTGTGTTCCTTGGTGTAAATTGAAACGCCACATAACGACTTTACCGGAAATTGTTCATGAATTTTTCATTCTCATCTTCTCATTTTCATCTAGAGTGACAATTATCTTATTTATGCAACTGAGCATTGTGCAAGGGCCCAATAATGGCAACCTCACGGTGCTAAGATTTGAACTCATGACCTTTCATATGTAAGCCTTTATTTAGAACTTCGACAGGGAACTTTTTTGGCAGATTCTCTGTGAAACCTGATTACAATGACTCTGGTAAAAATTGTTAGAGACAAATTGCTGAGATAACCAGAAAAGTTGCATTTTTCTTGTCTTATTGGCATCTAATGGACGAAAAAAACAGACTGGTGATGACTATTTTTTTGCTGTGGAACTCGTCTCATGGACATTCCACAACACGAAGACGAAACTATATGACTATAATGAATAAAAAACAAATGTCTTTTTTTTTTGGATTTTTCTTTTTATACGTTAGTATATAACCATGTTAGATAAAATTGCAATTTTATTAAATGAATGGATTTTTTGTGTATAGGAACCACATGCATTAAAAAAATTATAAAATTGCATGTTCGAAAAATGTTTTTTATAAAAAATTGTTCATATTGATGATAAAATCGAATGAAAAATAAAGTTTTTTTATTAAGCATGATCAAATTCTTTTATCTTTTTTAAAAAACAAAATAAATTTTAGCCTTTAAATAATAATAAGAAGAAGAATATTAATTAAGCTAGCACAATTTTATTTTTATTTAGAATTAAAATTTTTAGTTATGAAATTTTATAGCTAATCGATAAATACAATAGCCGAAAAAATTAGTCAAAAATAGCCAAAATTAGTGTACAGAAAGATTTGGAGGTGAGTTTACTTTTTGCATTTATATTTACTTAATTTGACAGTCCATATATGTGGACACTTAGCAAGGAAAAGCTAAAAAACAAAAGAATAATAAGGAGTCCATGTTGGAATATTTCTGTTCTTCACTAAGCAGAATAAAACATTTAGTGACATGCTGTTATTGGAAAAAGATTGACTTTGGATTGGTCATAGTAGACCTACATTGGGTCAGTCGCACCACACCATTGGTCAAGTGAAGTGTTTTATTCTTTTAGCGCAACCTTCAGGCTGAGATTGTATCCAAATGACTATAACAATGTACTCTAACTGTTGTAAGTGAGTATTGTTTTTAGCATTGAATCTAAAAACCAGAGAAACCGAATGAAGATACTGAAGGAGTCAGTGTGAGACAGAGGGTTAAAGGTGAAAAGGAAAATGGGATCATACAGTTATGATGACATTTATTATCATAATGGCTAATTTTTGAGTATGAGCTCATTGGCCTATGACCTTGAAAACTTTGAGTTAGAGTAAGAGCAGTAATAACACTACATCAAAAACACGGCAACGTAACGTAACGTCTATTCGGGGGGTCAGACGAACTGTCAGCAGTGTGTTAAATGAGGATTCGGTTTCGAGCATCAGCCAGTGCGAGGACTGAGGAGCACAAATGGAAAATGTCATGGCACAAAATGTAGACTTCTTTGCCACACCAGGTTAGTTCAGCATTAACCATGACAAATATTTGTTGACGGATGTGTTGACCTTCTTGACGTCAATGCAGAAGAGAAACGCAGATCCACAGATCACCACAAACACATCAGGCTCTCTGTACTTTTACAGTTACATCATATAACTGTGTATTTCCTTTTGGCATGAATAAAATGGTCTTTCTTTTTTTCTGTTTATCTCCCCCTTCAACCTATTTTTCTCTCTCTCTCTGTCTCTCTCTCTCTCTCTCTCTCTTGGTCTCTCTCTCTCTCTCTCTCTCTCTCTCTCTCTCTCTCTCTCTCTCTCTCTCTTGGTCTCTCTCTCTCTCTCTCTCTCTCTCTCTCTCTCTCTCTCTCTATCTGTCTGTCTGTCGGTCTATCTGTTTGTGTGTCTATATTCACCCACCCTCAAAGTTTGTTGTATATATGTTGATTATAATTAGTCAGTGGTACAATGTTATGAGTATGATGTATGATGTTGTGATTAGTCAGTAGTAGATGTTATGAGCCTGATGTGTAGTGCTGTAATTAGTCATTGGTGGATGTTATGATTAGTCAATGGTAGATGTTATGAAAATGTATCTTAAAATAAAATACTAAATACCTTAACTTTAATTGTATCAAAATAAACTACAAAATACAGTACAGCAGCCACACCATGTATCAAACACTGTAATGAATGTGATGCATGATGTGATTAGTTAGCGGTACATGTTATGATTTGTCACTGGTTTGATGTTATTAGTAGTCATTTAAATTATAAGTAGTCAGTAGTGTAATGTTATGATTAGACAGTGGTAGATGTTATGGGTAGTCAGTGGTATGATGTTATGAATGATCAGTGGTGGATGTGTACGAGTTTCTGTTGTCATGGTTTTATTCCGTTTCCTGCTCGACCCGGTTCTGCTTGGTGACAGTGATAAACGATGTGCCTGAGAAAGATGATGGTTTTGAATATGTATTTTTTTAAATATGATATGACCTTGCTAAACCTAAATGATGTTGGAGAGAGTAGAAAACCGCAGCTGGCTTTGTGATTAAGCTTGTGGCTGTTGCAGATCTGCTGAGGGAGAAGCAGGTTACCGTGCAGGATGGGACGTTTGGGAACACAAAAAAATCAAAAAAATAAAGGGATCCTCATGAGGAGTTTTTTGATTTGTGGGATTCGGTTCGCAAAGACAGGCCATTCTTTGTTGCTTGGAAATCACACCCACAAAGTCCAAAATGCCGGTCCAATGGTGTGCGTTTACGCTCCGGTTTATTCATCTGACAGACGTTTTTATCCAAAATGACTTACAAGGGTAATGTATTCAAATCTCTGAGCTGCTGGTGGACAAAAGTTTAAAAACCTAATAGGAAAAGAGAAAGAGAGAGAGAGAGAGAGAGAGAGAGAGAGAGAGAGAGAGAGAGAAGAAAGGGGGGATAGAGAAAAAAATTGTTGAATGTGAGAGGTACAAAGCAAGAAGAAGCAAAGAAAACAAAAGAAGAATGATAAAAATTATTATTATTATTATTATTATTATAACAGTTTATTGTATATGCTTATTAATATACTTATACATATACTTATTATTATTATTATTATTATTATTATTATTATTATTATTACAGTAACAGTAATAGGAGAAATAGTAAAACTAGCAGGGCCTGTTTCCATAATATTCCATGAACTGATTCGAATTCATTTCTTTTTTTCTTGTGCATAATAGCAGTGATATATTTTGGGAGATAATTATCTTTGATGACATACGCAAGAACATTGGCAGTAAATGACATTTCCAAAACGATGTTCTCTGCATAATAACGAAGGGTGAAAAAAGGAATTCATTACAGGAGAAATAAATGCTATATAAATCTCCTGAATCTTTGTTGAAATACAGATTTTACATGAGGTATAAAACTTATGTCTTTCATTACATTATTTTTGGATTCTAGACTGTGCTGTTTTGCAATAAATGAGTTTTCAGGGGTGGAAATGAGTTTATCATTACCAAGGCGCTAGCTATTACGGCAGAAATATACCAGAAATACAGGATATCCTCCATGATATATGAGAAATACTTTGTTTGTTTCTTTCGCTCAAATGTCTCTCCTTATGTCTGATTGGGTTTCGTTGGGGTTCTCATAGCATGTGTTTTGCTATATATATATTTACAACATAAATGATGCTATCCAGCGACTCGTGTTTCATGTGCTGTAGGTCTAAGTAGCATCTCACCGTAAGTGCTCCTCTGACTGGCTCTGGATCCACTACAAATGAATGAATACATATAATAAAATCTACAAGATAAATGCAGACTGAATGACTCTATGCTGGAGAAATGTATCTGTAATTAAACTTTCTTTCGGCTTCTCCCATTAGGGGTCGCCACAGCGGAACATGTTTTTATGCTGGATGACCTTTCTAACGCAACCATCCCCATTTATCCAGGCTTGGGACCAGCACTAAGGTTTGTGCAACCCTAATGGCTGGGGTTGGTTCACTGACCGGGGATCGAACCCGGGCCACAGCGTTGAGCGCGCCACATCCTATTTGTAATTATAGGTGCAATATTATGGGAAAATATTATAGGAAAATTGTTTTTATGTAAATTTATAGAAGCCCTTGTTTTTTCATTATCCAATTTCAACATTACATGTTTTAATTGCTCTGAAGGTAATAAAGGTTTAGTGCAATCCCACAACACCATGGATGAACAAATCAGGGGCTCACTCAAGACACATCTATCCATAAGATCTGACTATAACATTTTTATGGGCTTTGTAAATATTCAAAACACATTTTCTTTTGTAATATCTTTCACTGTTCTAAAAAGAGTTCCAGTAGATTTTGGAGTTTGGTTGTGGAGATCATCTCTAGGTTACGTATGTAACCCTATTTCCCTGAGGCGAAGAGACGCTGTGTCGCAACACTTTGGGAACGTTTCCACATTGTCCACGCTCTAAATCACGTGTGTAATCTGTCATGACCAGTAAGCTATAAAAAGCACATGGAGTTAAGCCGGTGCCAGCTTCTGTAAGAGAGAAGGAAGCGTTTGCAGGGACGCTGGCAGTGTGGCAAGGGGACGCAGCATCTTGTTCCCTCAGGGAACTAGGGTTACATTCGTAACATAGAGACATTCCCTTTCAGGAACTCGAGCTGCGTTGCAATGCTTTGGAAAACGAGAGTCCAATACCACCAGACTGACCAGTCCCTGACTAGTGTGTATGGGCACAACTATGTCTATGGACAGAGGAGCCAGGACTGGCACAGAGGACGAAGTTATAAAACCTGACAAAGGTTAGCAGGGTGGACCAGCCTGCAGGGTCTTGGATGGACCCTCCAAAGGACCAAGCCTTAGAAGCTGCCACACTTCAGCTTGAGTGCGATTTGACCCCAAATGGAGCGGGTCAACCAGATGACTCATAGAAAGATGCGATAGCATCAATAATCCACCTGCTTATTAGCAGGAAGGCCTTGCACCGGACACAGCCGGTTAGGCTTTTCCTGGTCTGGGGCCTAAAACGGAAGAGGATAGAACGCCTGGAGCCTAACAGGTCGTGGGACAACTGGGGGCACCTTGGGGATGTAACCTACTGTGGGGTGCTGGCCATGCCTGGAGTGAACTCCATAAAAGAGGGGCCGCAAAGAGAGTAGATTGCCAGCAGAAACACAGTCTTGACTGTAAGATGCCTCCATGAAGCCTCAGTCAGGGCCCTGAATGCTAGGTCCCACCCAGGCACTTTAGGTCCCACCGAAGGCCTCAGCCTTTTGGTGCCATGGAGAAAACACATCAAAAGCGAGTCTCTGCCCAATGATTGGCCCACCACGGGGGCGCAATATGCCAAAATGGTGGACACATAGACTTTAACTCTCTAACCAACACTTTTGTAAACTGTTCCTGTAGGAACTTAATCACTAATGACCTCTCCCCACCCGTGAGGGACGCATCCATCCTAAGCATTACGTGACGACCAGGATCTCCCAGCATGGGGCCTAAAGATAGGAACCCGGGATCTCTCCAAGGCACGTAGGGCTCGCTGTGTGACCTTGATCATACGGAGGGGATTGCCCTTTCATGAGAACCCTTGTGGTCTGAGCCACCACTGAAATGGTCTCATGTTCAGGAGGCCAAATGAAATCACATTGGATGCTGCTGCCATAAGCCCAAGCAGTCTCTGGAACTGCTTGACAGTGAGTGACTGCCCATCTCTGACCTTCCTGACAGACGTAAGGATGGATGCAATGTGGGCAGGGAAAAGTTGCTTGCACATAGCAGTCGAATACTATATGACACCCAGATAACTGGTTCTCTGTAATGGTGAAAGCACACTCTACTTTGCATTCAGCTGAAACCCCAGCTCCTTCATGTGAGCCAGAACAACATCTCGATGTCAGACTGCTAAATGCTCTGATTAAGCTAATATCAACCAATTGTCGATATAGTTTAGGATGCCCTGAAGTCTCAGAGGAGCCAGAGCTGTATCTACACACTTCATGAAAGTGGGGGTGAGAGGGCACGCATTTTGAACCTGAATCTCATTAGTGAGCGGTTCAGCCGGCGTAGATCTAGGATAGGAGGCAGCCCACTGTCCTTTTTGGGAACTATGAAGTACCGGCTGTAGAACCCGGATTCTCTGTTTGATGGAGGGACCACCTCAAAGGCCTCCTGTGGAAGGCCTGTCCTGCGAGAGTACTACAACGTAGTACACAGGGGCTTGGTGGGTAGTGTTGGGGCGAAAGGGGTGGGCCGAAAAAGGCTTTGGTGGACACCATGGTTTGCAGGCCAGGGAAAAACGATAGACCCCAATGTAGAGGTTGTGATGCTGGTAGCGGAGCTTGCTTGGAAGAGGGGCTTTCCGTTCATTGGCCGGCCAAACTAGATCCAGCTTATCAATGCCACGTGTCACAACCTCCATGAGCTCCTCGCCTTTGGGCTTGCTAACCGCTGCCCCCCTCCTTAGAGAAAGAGAGGCTGAGCTGCATGCTCTCGTCACGGGGGAAAAAAATGCCGAAAGGCGTGCTTACGAAGCCTGTGAATGGGAGCTGGACTCGGCGAGTAAGGGCACCCTCCTCGAAGAGTGCCCACTGGGACCAGGCTCTGTGTATCCGGCTAACCGGAAAGTGTGCTTAGCCTTTAAATGCCTACATTTTTGACAAACAATTTTGTCAACAACAACAGCTGAAGCATTTCCAAACAGTTGCGACGCAGCTCCAGTTCCTAAAAGGCAATTGTGCTCATTCAGCCAAAATAGTTTTAGTAAAGTCAATGTACTGATGTAGGTGAGGTGAGGAGGTCTGGGATGCAGTCAGCAATCCAATTCATTCCAAATGTGTTCAATAGGGATGAGGTCAGAGCTCTATAGCAGGCCACTCAAGATCTTCTAGGCAGCTTATAAAACATATGTTCCTGGAGCTAGCTTTGTGCACAGGGGTATTGTCATGCTGGAACAGGTTTGGGTCTCCTAGTGCAAATGAAGGAAAAATGTATGCTACCGCATCCAAAGACATTGTATACAGTTGTGCACCGCCAACTTTTTGGTAAAGGTTTGGTGAACGACCGCATATGGCTAGAAAAGTCAGGTGTCTCAGTAATTTTGGCCATATAGTGTAGCTATGTGCATGTCAATGATTCTCATTCCTGACTGATGAAGCCTCATTCCTGACTTTAACAGTCACCAGGACCTTCAAACATGACCGCCTACACCCATTCAGATGCTCACAGATTTAGATCTCTTAGTTACTGTTCAAATACACTTGTGCTCAATCTCACTTAGACAGCCACAAATGCACACAATACACATTATAAAAGAGACTCATTCTTCAATGCATCGCAATGTATACACTCTTTTTTGTCTGCAATTCATCCCATGTTTTTGCTTTGGTTTAGCTTTTTGTATTTTGTTTGCTTACTGTCTGACATGTGCCTGTTTTGTGACTTTGATATTGTTACTTGATTTGGATTTATTTGCCCTTTTCTTCATTATAGCTGCATCCTGAAGTCGGATCTGTCTGCATTCATTACAAAACACATTTTATTAGGTAAAGCATATAAATAAGGTGGAATCTAATGACAATTTTACTTAAAAAAAAAAAAAAAGAGGATCTAATTATAAACAAGGTTCAAAGACTAGCTTAAATCTCTTTTTACACATTTGGATCATGCACATAACTTCGAGAAGCCCTGCTGTAGAGTACAGTACTTTATGAATTAGCACTGAATGCAGGGATAGAGTCCATCCCCATAGCGGGCAGGTATTACATTTATGATGATGATAACAATAGCGAAGACACCATTGTGCATGCAGCACCAAGCTTGAGATTTCTAAATTACCTTTGAGAAAACAGCTATTTTGTTATGTCAAGATTATAATAAAACAACTTTTGTTGTGTTGATATCACATAAATACAACTTTTATTGTATTAAGATCACGAGAATACATTTGTTTTGTCCAAATCACAAGTAAACAGCTTTCTACTTGGTTAAGATCATATATAAACTAGTCAAAATAACGAGGCAAAAATGTTAGCTTTAAATTTGCAAGCAAACAACTTTGTTGAGCTCATGAGGAAACAACTTTTATTTTGTCTAAATTATGAGGAAACAACATTTGTTATATCGATAAATCTTTTTGTGTCGAAGTTACGAGGAAACTACTTTTGTTATCTCAGAAAAATGAAGTCACGATCACGAGAAAGCAAATACGACTTAGGGCTTCCGAATACATTTCCATGTAAACACAAGCATCAAACTCAATTCCACTAATTTTTTACAATAATGACAAAACCCACAATGACCACAAAGTGTTTCTCAGACCACTAAGGAATGTTGTTCACTACTACTACATCACTACTGGACACAGGACATAGTAAAAAAAAAAAGAACCTAACATCTGCAGACAATCAATGCTAGTGTGTAGAAAAGATCACAACTCTATACAATGAAAGAATCATTAAACCAGCTGTAAAGTGTCAGTCAACACCATGCGTCCTGTTCCTGCTGACATTAATGGGCTGGAGAACCTGTGAGGAGCCGATCTTCTACAGAAACGCCAACATTCAAGAAAAGAGGAAGGAGGCAATAAGCAGTAAAATGAGCAAAACACATGTGATGTATTACCGAGGATACAATCCATATTTCTTTATTACTATAAGGTACATAAAGTGCCCAGAGATGTTGGAAATACCTGGTGGAATTCTTCTGAGATTTGCTCAGACTGACTGCTTTCGATTACAACAGTGTTATGGCTACGTTTATGAAACAAAAAATGTTTATTTTTTATGGTTAAGCTTTTGTGTAGATTTTAAGACATTAAGAGACCATATCTTATTTCAGCTGCTAGCATAATGACCTTTCATAACCGTAACATGCAAGAGGAGCATTTAGCTTAATTAAAATGCTAGCCAGGTATTCGTGTTTCTTTCTTTTTTACTTTGTCAATTTGTCAATACGCTGTAAATTATAACCTTTCCTTGTCATTTTAAAGATAAACTCTTTACATTTTATTGATCCTTCTGCTTATTTATCTTTTAGGCTTGTTTAAATCTTAAGTAATATAACTGTCATGTCTTTAACCAGAGCGCTCCACATGGCATTTGTTCAATGTAGAAAAACATATGTGTGGCCATCTGGGAAAAGCACTAACCTGTTGCTGTGGAATATGGCCAGTGGCTAAACCTTTGTTTTTAATAAAATAATATGTACACTTAACAAATGTAAAAGAAAATCTTCCTCAAGTTGTGATTTGTAATGATGATTATTGACCATATAAATGCTAGCATTCAACGGTGTGAACCCTGTAGCTTAGCTAGCATCACACACCAGCTAGTTAAGTATCACAATGAGAAGAATAGTCAGCTGAATAACCACACATAAATCTTTGCTTGATAGCTAATTAGCTAGTTAAGTAACACAATAGTAAATTGTCCAAACGTCTTAAATGTTAGCTTTATGAAACTAGCTAGGGTCATTAGACTAGCACCTGTAATACCTCAGGTTCTCTGACTTGAATGTTTACTTTTTTCTTTCACAAACATGTTTTACACACAGTCACTGTACATTTTTAACCAAACAGCAAAAAATATATTTTTTTTCCTGCCTGTAATGCTACCTTAACCTTAGCAACATGTGGTTCTTCTACAAACAATACCACAAAGTTAATGACATTTGTGTAGAATGTATGTACTTCTGGAAGAATTAAAAATGTCTATTATTTTAACTAGGAGATTATACCGTCTTTGGATGTTAGGGTCTAATTGTCCTTTTACTTAAACTTGGAGACCCAAAGCAGTTCCAGCAATGATGATGCCCCTGTGCACAAAGCCAGCTCTGTGAAGATAGGGTTTACATGGCTTGGAAGATTTTAAGTGGCCTGCTATAGAGCTCTGACCTCAACCATATGGAAAACCTTCAGGATAATTTGGAATGCTGAATGCACTTTACTAACACCCTTGTGGATAAATAAACTGCACATCAAAGTCTAGTGAAACATCTTCCCAGAAGAGTGGTGGTTATTATAACAGCAGGCACCCACAAGACTATATATATATATATATATATATATATATATATATATATATATATATATATATATATAGTAGAAGAGTTTTACCCTGTGGAGGGTTTTCCCAGGCTGCCACATGTATCTGACCCATACTTAGACCTTCAGCAATAATACATTTATTTATAATCAATTTCATGTGTGACTGTAACCAGAAAATGCAATTCACACATGCAATTCGTCTGGACTTTTCACTGCAGGTCTCTTTCTCTCTCTTTCTCCCTCTCTATTTTCATATAAATTCTTACATAAATAAATACCTGAAAGAGTTTATGTACTGTCTGACTTGTCAAACTGATGCTGGATGTTTTCACGCATGCCTCACTGGACCGCCTGTGCCTGTTCGCTTTTATTTAGCAAAATGTTTAATATTCTAGCTTGTAGACATGACCTAGCACAGGAGAGAAAGAATGAGAGAGTGATGGATGAACGAATGGATGGATGGACTGATAGATGGATGAAGAGCTATTTATTTTCCAGAACCATGACTCTGCTGTTAGCAAACCTGGCTCTGTGAGCAGACCTGTCGATCATGCGCCGCATGTTACACTCTTTTGTACGACCTTTTTTTTCTAGGCGGGCTCTGTCCTGGTCTTAAATCCACTCTTGCCCTTTCATTGATTAGTGTGTCAGTTTTCAGATATGATAATGTGTTTATGGTATGGTGGTTATGTTATGGCAACACAGCGTGCCTTTATGGTGTGGGACAGAGGCTTCGTTGACTGCCCTGAAAGAAACATGCGTGACGTGATGACGTGTGGCTCTTTCGGGTGGACAGAGCAAGGTGTGTGTGTAGGCGCAAGTGCAACAGCTGGCCAGAAAGGTAAACTTGCCTTTCATTCAATAAAGTAGACTTTGTGTTTGGTCGAAACGTGAGACCCAGCCACACACAAACACACACACACCATTCACACCATTCACACCATCACCCACCCCTAATCACTTGTGTTTATTCCTTTACTTATCATGCATTTAACCAGCTCTCACAGTGATTAGCATCTCGATCTCAGTAAGCTCTTTTTTTCATGGTAATTTGCTGGTAGCTAATTATTAATAGCAGCATTTACGGGACGTCATATGAAGCGGCGCTAAATTATAAATAGCGAGCACGGTTCGGCCTAGCTCAAGCACAGAGATCAAATAAGATAAAATAAGGGCCGATGGCACCAATCACAGAGAGACCGAGGCAGACAGACTGGCGATGATGACGTGTGCTATGTACAATGTGAAATGGATACAGGCCGAAAGTATGAAAACAAGCAAGAGGTATATAAAGTTTTCGAAATGAAACGGTGGCGACGAAAGAAAGCCTTTCCAGTCCACCTGTATTGCTACACTACACAGTGTAAATGATAATCCATTGAAGAGCATATGAAGACATACAGTAAATGTTTGGAAGGGTTTAAGAGTCAAACCAACCTCGTGAATTAAGCACACAAGTAACATTCAAGAGCCCTTCAGAATGTGTAGTGTCAACATTATGTCAGGAATTTAATTTGTTGCACAGCTGACATTTCTTTCGGAGAACAAAGGCTGATAACAGAGGCAAATGCAGTTTTAGGAATGAAATGTGAAAATGTGGAAATGCTCAGCTAATACAGATGTATCGTGAAACACAATGGGTAAATCTGTGTTACATTATAAGATAACATACACTAATAACATTGATCAGTTGTTGATCATTATGTTTTAGGTACATTAAGGTGCGTGTCAAAGCAGTCCAAAATATCTAGGGTCTAAAATAATGATTTTTTTGGTACTTCTGCTTTGTGGTACCGGCCGTCTAACTTCACTGTAGCCTCAGAATCCTTTTTCTGTCATATCCCATCCACCACACAGTTCAACGTTTTATTCATCTGGAGATGTTTCCTGCTCAGTACAGTTATTCATATATAGCTCTTATAGCTCAGAATTTTTTTGATACTTTTGATACTCAGGTGAGTACTTTTGTAGTATATTTCGTGGTAGATTTTGATATACTGTACTTTGTTCACGACAACTGACAGGTAAATGTGTGGTCATTTTAACTGCCTATATGATGCCCAGGTATTAGTATGGAATCATAAAATGTTGGCAGAGGAGGATACATTTCAAATACAAAACTTTCCTTGGTTACCAGGGAAGTCCCATCTCATTACTTTATCTCTTAATGCATGGGAATGTGAACTATGGCTTTGTGCATAAAGCTCTGATTTCACTCATGTACTTCATACAGATATAAATAAACCCTGTTCTAAAAACATGCGGGTCCCACTGAAGGCCAGTTGCAGGGACGATGCTTCCAAGCGCTTATCTCCAGGTCTGTGTGTGAGGTGATTAGCGGCATGTTCTGTGGAGTTAAAAAAAAAAAAAAAAAACAGACAGTAGTTCAGCTGTGATAATGGCTTGTCAAAGCCCAGAGCCAACGGGACTTCACACTCCGTCAGCCTTGTCTTGATATATGTGTATCATTCAAGCATATATGTATTAGTGCATGCAAGGTGAAACAGAATGAGTTATTCCCAACCATAGATCCGTTCATTGTTTATTATATTATCAAATATTTGAGCCCCAGAGTCACGTGACTCTCTTTTGAACCCTACCCTAACGGCACACACAAACTTTCTGGTGTGGTTTCCTCTGAATCTCTGTTAACAGTTTGATCTTAAGCGCAAACATGTTCTTCTAAATAAGTCAGTCATGTTGTTAGTGATTTGCTCTGTTGTATTAAACCCCTGTACATGTTACTGTGGTTTGTTTTCATTTCTCGCTTTGTTGTTTTATAAAAAAAAGGCCAGCCAATAGGAAATAAAAATAAATAAATAAATATTTCGTTTATTCCTTTATAAAATATGACTTTTTTTGTGTTGCACGTAACATATTTCCTTTTTTATAGCAGCAACTATGATAAGATTGAATTAAATTTACATCAAAGGATTATACTTTATTATTGTTCTGTATAAGGAGTTTTTAGGAGTCTACAGTGTCAAGAGTTTTGGAAATAGTCTATAAGTTCACACACACACACTTGAAGAGTTTTATGCCTGGAGGTTTCTTTGTAAATAGACACTTTTTTATTTTTTTTTATTGGCTTCAAGATAGAGAAAAAATTTCGTTGCTGGACTAATGAAACAGAAACCTGTTTCCTAGAATTTCTACAACAGTAAATGTAACTATATTTAGATAGAAAACTTTTATAACTTATTAACTTCATAAAAGAAAAAAAAAAAAAAAGCAATCATGTTTCCTGGAACTTCTCCAACATCTAAATTAACTAATAAAAGGAAAAAAAAGCAGGGTAGGAGTTTCTTCAAAGTTCTTCAACGAATAAAAAAATATTAGCACTGTCATCTAAAGAAATAATACACTCCAGAGTGTGCAGTTATAGAAACATTTGGGAAAATCGGGATAAATGACACCGCCAGCTTATCTATATATTTTGTTATATGATGAATAGGAATGCAGAGCTGATTATCTTTGGCGCTTCTTCATTTCCCCAACAAAAAATTTAAGTTGATTTAATCAGCAACAAGTTTTTTCATTTGTCAGTATGCAAAATGTTTTTCTTCCACCTGCAAATTTTTTTGCCTATTTCCTGTTCAGCTTTAAAAGCTTTGTAAATTTTTTTTGTATATTGCTTACAGTATGTCAGGAAACCAAGCCTGTCAAGTAGCCTTACTGTATATCACAAAAATCTCACAAAAAAAAAACTCTATTTTTTCCAAAGACTGCAACTGCTCATTAGCTAGTTTTCATACAACTGTCCACACTAGAGTCGTTCACATTCATGTCATGCTCTGATCTGATAAGGGCATTCCATCCCTGCAGTTTTGGCTCACTGTCGCACGCAACATGCTGTTACATACTAGTGCCACGCTAAGTTATTGTGTAAACTCCGTTAATTTAGCTATACACATGTATACCTTTTGATGTGCTAAAAATTTTCATTGTGTCCCAAAAGTCTATATATATTATATATATTATACAGTATAAAATAGCAATTATAAGTAATTAAATTCATAATAAATCGATAAATGTTTCAGTTTATAAGTTATTGTAATATTATACAATTAATGTTAATGAACACAATTAGCTGTAGCATCAATATTAACCGCATAAAATGACAAAAACACAGTCCACATGGTTTTCTGTACCTGTTTGTGAATTTTTTTTCATGCATTACAGTTTTCCTGGGGATTTCAAATAAAGTAAATTGTGTTTTTTTGCAAATTCTACTCTGCTTTTTATTTGACTTGAAGTTGTGCTCCAATATGCATAGAAAAGTGTGAGGATTCATTTTAGTTTCTTCAGTTTCGTTTATTCTGCCTGCCGAAAATCCTACAGAGTTTAATAATGCATTCAAGATACAAAAGATGTGTGTGATATGTATGTACGAGTGTAAAAGACACTGCATGTCATCTTACAAAAAAACGTTGTTCAGTCGTAGACAAAATCGGTCAAAAATAGTTGGGACGTTTGTGTGTGTGTACGTATGTGTAAGTGTGTAAGTGTGTATGCATGTTTGTGGCTGTTTTTATTTCTCTTCCTGGAATAAAGATAAGTGAAGATTAAGGTCTGTGTGATGTCTGTGTGAATTGAAGCTGAAGTGAAGGTGATGCAATCTGAAGAGTATGAGCAGATCCATACAGGGCATTACATCATAGCGTTTTTTGAAATCGATGACTTTCTTCCATTTTAAGACATTTGTTTGCTTTGTCCTTCGTCTGTGTGTAAAGTGCATCCGGAAAGTATTCACAGCGCTTCACTTTTTCCACATTTTGTTATGTTACAGCCTTATTACGCAAAATGGATTAAATTCATTATATTCCTCAAAATTCTACAAACAATACCCCATCATGACAAAAGAAATTACATGTACATTCTGTAAGTATTCACAGACTTTGCTCAATACTTTGTAGAAGCACCTTTGGCAGCAATTACAGCCTCAGGTCTTTTTGAGTACAGTATGATGCTACAAGCTCGGCACACCTATTTTTGGGCAGTTTCTTCCATTCCTCTTTGGAGAACCTCTCAAGCTCAATGAGCAAAGTCTGTGAAAACTTAAAGTATGTACATGTGATTTTTCTTTGTCATTATGCAGTATTTTTTGCAGAATTATTAATTATTAATTGTAGAAAATCGATCTGCAGTCATTCAACCTGGTTGCCTCAAACCTGAGTAAGGTTACTATGTTTAGACCTGGACCCCTGTACATTTATGCACTCACAGTACTGTATATGATCAGCCAATTATGTGGCAGCAATGAAATGCTTCAAACAATGCACATACAGGTCGAGAGCTTTCAATAAAACCTAAAAAAAGTTTCACTGTGCATGTGTAAAAGAGTCGCGGCCTGCTTCATTTCTGTCAGGGTTAGGGTTAGAATCATTCGAGGAAAATCCTTGAGGTTTTATACACAAACGGACAAACAGTTGAGGCTGACGCTGTAGGAAACCTTATACTATAAAGTTGTTTGTTTTCAGGTGAAGAAGTCACACGTCTCCGTCATATGACTAAAAATACAGCTTTTTTTATATCTCTAAATTATCATTTGTCTACAATGCAAAATATTGAAATGTATCTCTTTGGAAAGTCTTTTCAGAAAGCTACTGCAAAAAAAAAAAAACGATGGAGACGAAAAGACAAAATAGAGAGAGAAAAAAAAACATGCCAATTTGGATATATCACACTTTTATCGTGTCATGGTTGTTGGCCATAACAGTTAGCTATAGAAATTGCCTCCAAACATCCTGCAGGCCACAAACTCACCCTGGCACCAGCTTTACATAAACTAATGATAATAATAATAAGTTATCAAAGAACTCATTACTGAGAATGGTCAAGGAAAAAAAACATGACGGAAGGGGAAAACCCTGCTAAATATATAAGTACTGGGTAAAGATTTTCACCAGATAAACACTGTGACTGCAGATGTAAACTGTAGGTTATGTAAGATCAGCTAGCTTTAGGCAGAGCTCGCAATGGCCTAGGACCTCGTGCTTAGATGGGGGGCCTCTATAACTCTAACAAACCTATACACTAACTCACCAATCAAGACAAGCAGTGTAATACAAGGCACTTTGTCAATGGACATACTGTAAAAAACTTTCATTCACTGTTTAAATGTGAGACCCCACCCTAATCCTAGTTTAAACCAGGAAACACCCAGGATCTAAAAACTGGCCCACTCTCTCCATCATCACACTTTTTCTCTGCACATATCTCTATTTTCGCACTACGACACTTTAAACTCTGGACTCGCACAGCACAGTGCACTTTATATTTTATTTTATACCACACCATACCGCACACGGACACTTTACACCACACCATACCGCACACGGACACTTTACACCACACCATACCGCACACGGACACTTTACACCACACCATACCGCACATAGACACTTTACACCACACCATACCGCACACGGACACTTTTACACCACACCATACCGCACATAGACACTTTACACCACACCATACCGCACACGGACACTTTACACCACACCATACCGCACATGGACACTTTACTCCACACCATACCGCACACGGACACTTTACACCACACCATACCGCACACGGACACTTTATGGACAATCACAAAACCACCTTAAATTGTTTATTGTTGACTGTTTAACTGCTTATTGCCATAAGCATATTTTGTATATACATCTTTTCTCTCATATATTTCTCACATATATCTTTATATATTCTTATATTTTTATATAGTTTTTATACTTTATGTATCTGCCTTCTTTTTCTTTGTTTTATTTTTCTCCCCATCCTATTCCCTCATGTCAGACCATCATAAACTGTGTCTATGTGAGTAATTTATAAAAAAAATTATAATCTTAAACATACTTAAGTAAGCATTTTAAAGTAATTAGAAAAATATGATCAAAACTAATTATTATTTTACAGTTTAGTCTTGCTAATGAAATTATATATGAATAAGAATAATAAGAAGAGCTGGTCCAGATGACCTTTCATATATTTTTCATGTTTTTAGTGTTGATTTTTAAAGTTAAAGTTGATTTAATATGCACATTAATGTAAATATAGAAAAGTACTGATAACAGGATTTGTATAAATAAAAAGGTCAAAGATTATATTTGTGTAAAGGTGAGAGGAAGGAAGCTGGAAGGCCTTAAAACGAATGTCTAGAACCGGCGATGTGTAACAAGGAATGCATCGGTGTGATAGTCTGTAATCACAGGTTAATAAAAGACTCTATACACTCCTTAAAATCACTCGATAGGTGTTTAAAAAAATGTAGGAATCCAGCTTGGCAAGTAGTGCAGATGCCATGATAAACAAGTGAAGTGAAAGAGAGAGAGAGAGAGAGAGAGAGAGAGAGAGAGAGAAAAGTATCATAGTGTGGGCATGTCTGTATGTTGGATGAGGGCGCATAACGGAGACACGTTGGCTGAAGTGGTGAGGCAGGATTGAAAGAGAGAGGGAGGAAGCGAGAGAGAGAAAGAAAGCAAGAGAGAGAAAAAAAAAACGAGGGGAGGGTAGAGTCCGATAGCATCTCATCTACCAGCTTGTTGTGGAACAGTGACTGTGTTTTAAATAGCAGATGCAGGCCAGCAAGTAAGGACCTGTTCTATTACTCGCTTATTTAAAATAGAACACTCAGGTTGTTTGTTCGGGCTGTTTTCCCTTTCCGCCTCTTTCGAATGTCCTCGTTTACCTACATGTAATAAACAAACCCAATAATAAATAATAGTAAATAAATAAGTAAAAAATATTTTTTTTGTCTAGTAAGCAGTATGGTAAACATCAAGGAATATACAATAACTGTATTTAAATAAGTTATTTGTCATATACATATTACTTTCATTAAAGGCATGTAAAGAAACAGAGAATGTAAAAAATAGTAAAAAATAAATAAATAAATAAATAAATACACTGTATAGAAAAGATTTGTGGACTCCTGACCATAAGATTCTTATGTGCTTTCTAAATGTCCTATTTCCCATTTAGTCTCCATTAGCTGTTATAATACCTCCTCTCTTCTAGAAAAAGACGTTTGTGCTTCTTCATTCCCAAGAGTGTTAGTAAAGGCAGGTTCTGATGTAGGTGAGGTGCGAAGGCCTGGGGTGCAGTCAGCATTCCAATTCATCCAGAGGTGTTCAATAGGGTTGAGGTCATTTGAGAATTAATGGAGGCCACTGTGCTCTTTGGAATCTTTAGTGCAGCAGCATTTTTTTTGAAGCCTTTCCCAGATTTGTGCCTTGCAATAATCCTGTCTCTAAGCTCTGCCCACTGTTCCTTTGACCTCATGGCTTGGTTTTTGCTCTGATATGCATCGTCAGCTATGAGGCTCTCTATAGAGTCTTTTCAAATCATATCCAATCAATAAACTTTTCCACAGGTAGACTCCAGTCAATGTCTAGAAACATCTCAGCAATGATTAAGTGAATCGTAAGGCACCTGAGCTAATTTGTAAGTGTTCTTGCAATACGGAATTGAATTGAATACTTATGTACATGTAATATATCAGTTTCTGTAATAAAAAAAAAGACAGACGTATCGAGAATTCTGTTCTTACTTTGTCATTGTAGGGTCATTATAGGGTACTGAGCCTACATTACTGGGTAGTGAGAAAAAAATGAGTGTAGTATCAGGCTGCAACACAACAAAATTGAGTCTAAATACTTTCCAAATTTATTGTATATGTATATACATATGTGTGTGTGTGTGTGTGTGTGAGGTAGGAACAAATATATTGTTCCAGTGAACAAATATGGTTCCATTAATTTAATCATATGCATAAGTATAAATTACTTTAAAGTTGCAATTATCATCAATAATAACTATGTCAATGATTTTAGTCTTGAATCCTATTGCCCAGAAGTTTATGTTTCCTCTAACTGCAGATCTAACACTAGTGGCAGCTGTTATTAAAACCCCAGGTTTATATTCAATCTATGTGTTTCTATAGTAACAGCCTACCCAGGGACTTGTACAGTGGATGCTGTACATAAAACCTATTTAAACATGTTTTGATGGTAAGATTTTCTGAGGGGTCATTCGGTTTACATTTCTGTAAAGGAGTCTCCAGTGTCAGGTCTAAGAGCTAAATCAGAGATTAAACAGATAACTTATTATTTTCCAAACATGAGGGATGGAGGTCTTTGCGGTTTTACGGTAACATAAAAAAAAATCTTTTTTTTGTCTTTAACTTCAGGAGAGAGGTAGAAAAAAAGGCAGACTTGCAACAACATGTAAAATATGTTGTTTATATAAAAAAGCAAGGTTACACTAACTCTTTAGTTGTTGATTATTTTTCTCAGTAGTATCATGCTTCAAAGTATTTTAATCCTTACTGAATTCTTAACACATAAATATCGATGTATATGCAAACCGGACTTTACTAACGCCTCTGTGGCTGAATCAATGCAAATCTGAACAAGCACAATCCAAAATCTAGTGGAACATCTTCCAGAGATGAGTGGAGTTTATTATAACAGCAAATGTCGACTAAATGTAAAATGGGATGTTTAAAAAGTTATGGCCAGGTTTCCACAAATGTTTGTCCATTTATCATATTACATGTGTGTTAATTAAAAGAACAACATACACTAGTCAAGTGTATGTATCAATAGACAATAACGCAAAGGTCATTGTGAATCTAATTATGAATGTTAATACCTTTATTACTATTAGCATCATGCTAATCGCAAATCAGTTTTTCAATCATGAGCGTCCTATGTTTTTGTAGGGGTCATTGGTAACACGTATCAGACAGTGCTTTTAAAAGCTAACAAGGCCACACTGATGCATGTAGTTGCATGTTCTCTCAGCTTAAATAGAACCCATGTGAATCATGCTTTTTAATTTTTGTCTGTCTCGGTTTCATTGAACCATCATGGTTGTGGCGCCGGCGTGCCTGCGCACAACCGAAAAGAAAAATGAAAACAAGGAATGACGGAGATTGTGTATTCAGTCAGAGATGGAAAACATTTTATCAAAGCTTAGTCTTGAGGGGGGGTGTTTCCATTAGCTAACTTGTAACATTCTCGGAAGCATTTCATATTTAAACATAAAAAGAAATCGAAATATAAATAAACATTAAAAATTCAAATAAGAAGAATGAAATATAATAAAATTGTAAATAGTAAGTAAAATACGCTAACAAATTTGAATAATGAAAAATATAATAGTGAAAAAATTTAATAAACAATAAATAATAAAATATTTAAAAATGTAAAAAAACCTACATATTAAATAGTCCTTTCATCCCATGACAAAAACCCATAAAAATTTTAGCAAAATGTTTTTAAACAAGTTATCTGGCGGTTTATTGTTTCTATCTAAATCCAAAGTGGCAATAAATTATTCGCAGTCCTGTACCCTCATCGTTTCAGGTTGCCAGAAATTGTTAACATCCTGCTACTTTCTCGGATAATCCGTATCATCGATTTCTAAGTTACCTTAATCGTCACTTTTCATCTCATTTTCCATCATTTTCGTTTTAATGCTGCACATAAACAGGGTCGTTACAGCCCATTTTTCTCACTTCCGCTCGATGTGAATGCGACTGAAATCGTCCATAGAGTCTGGTGACGCATTCGAGCGAGAAAATCGGTCACCGATGATGTCCGCTTGAGTGTTCGTTAAAGAGTAGGACACCTTCCACCAATGGCTTCCAATCAGATTAAGTGTCAGCGAGACGTTTATCACTGGGGCTAATCAGCGTTCTTATCTCAGGGATGCTTATAATTGACTTTAGTCTTTGACGCTAAAGATGACCTCGCATTATGGGGGAAACCCATCAGTGGGGGGTGTGCAGTAAATGAGCGAAGTGCACCAGGGTAGAAGCTAACATTTCACACTAATTAGCACTCCGGGCAATATGATATATACGCTTATTGGTTCATTTCAGAGTTTAGTTCTAGTTTGTACGAGTTTGTGCTTTGTTTGTTTGCAAGTTCCATGTTTGTGATCCATGTTCATTTTCATGTTCTGTTTGATTGTATTGGATGTTCATTTGTGTTCCATTTGTGTTTGTGTTGCATGTCTGTTTATATCATATGTTTATTTGTGTTCCATGTTTGTTTGTTGCATGTTGATGTGTTCCATATTTGTTTGTGTTTCATGTTTGTTTGTATCGTATGCTCATTTGTGTTCCATGTTTGTTTGTGTTGCATGTCTGTTTGTATCAGTTGTTCATTAGTGTTTCATGTTTGGTTGTTTCATGTTGATTTATGTTCCATATTTGTTTGTTTTTCATGTTTGTTTGTATTGTATGCTTATTTGTGTTCCATGTTTGTTTGTGTTGCATTTTTTTGTTTGTATCGTATGTTAATTTTTGTTTGTATCATATGCTCATTTGTTATCCATGTTTGTTTGTGTTTCATGTTTGCTTGTATCGTATGTTAATTTTTGTTCAATTTTTTTTGTGTTTCATGTTTGTTTGTATTGTATGCAAATTTGTGTTCCATGTTTTATTGCATGTTCGTTTCTTTGTGTTAATATATTAATAGTGTTCAATAATTGTGTTTTATAATTGTTTGTGTCGTATTTTGATTTGTGCTCCATGTCTCTTTGCATCAGAGGTTTGTTTGAGTTGCATATTTGTTTGTGCTCCATCTTTGTTTGTTTTTCCTGTTTGTTTGCCTGCTTTTTATTTTATTGGTTTGATGGGCACAATCTTTCCAGATTGCCACATACACTTTTTCAGTGTTCTAACCCTAAGTGTACATGAGCCTAACTTTTAACAGTGCCCAAACTGTTCCCAATCGCTTAGTAGACTTCCATCACGTTCCAATCTTCCCAGGGTTTGCCTAATCCAATAAGAAATCTCTGATTAATGGCTACGATTATCCACAAACATTTTTTTTTTTATGAATACACTTACATATATAAAATCGCAGGCTGGCAATGAATGCGCCATCATGAGCCAAGAGGAAGTCATTGCTTGCAGATATCACACTAATCACTTTTGCTGTTTGTTGGTGTATTTTATATTTAGCAGATATCGTCTGACCTTAAGTACCCATTTTGTGGATTATTTTTTTCTGAACAGTACATTGTTTAATGGTGTTCTCCATCAGTGATTTAGTGTTTACATTGCTGCTCATTTCCCATTCCTGTTAGGCTGCAATTGACTTGAGCATAACTGTTATTGTAAGCCGAGTGAGTTTTTTATGTCTCGAGAAGAAACCTGTGTTGGCTTGTCTGCTATAGTCGAAGGTAAAAAAAAAGAACAGATGAAGTAGCCAGTTTGTATTTGGAGTTGCGAGCTGAATGGCTCTATAAACAGCAGAAGATGAAGCGATTGGCTGTTAGATTAGAGAGTTTCCAGTAACGCCCTTATCTTCCTGAAAATATCTTTAAAAAAAATGCATTAAAAAAAAAATATATATATATATATATATATATATATATATATATATATATATATATATATATATATATATATATAAAGTTTCCTTTCTGTCCATGATCAGAATATTCTCCAATATTTACTTTCATGTTCTGTGTTCATTTCCTGGTTGTGAGATATTTTACATATCCCCAGTTTGGTTTCATGTTTTATGTGCATATGTTTTTGTCAAGAGTCTAAACTAAAGTTTGTGGACACCTGACCATAAGACAGATGTGTACTTTTTTTTAACATCCAATTTAACATTTAGTTTTCATTTGTTGTTATAATGCTGGAACAGTTTTGGGTCTACAAGTTCAAGCAAAAGAGAAGATTTCATAACATCCAAAGACATCATATACCATTGTGTGTCTCAAACTTTGTGGTTACAGTTTGGAAAAGAACCATATATGGCTATTCTCTATTCAGTGTATGTTCATTTCATATGTCTAAATTTTCATTAGACAGTCATTTCCATATGTTTCATCTTTTGTGCTTGTTTCCACATTATTTCTCATGTTCGATTTTTCTGATCCAGGTTTGTTTCAATGATCCATATTTTTGTTTCCAGATTTCATTTCCAAGATCAATGTTCATTATTTTGTTTACATTTGTTTGTTTTCATGATCTATATTCTTTTCCATGCTCCACATTTTCACTTCCTTGTCTGTTTTCTTTTCCACACTTCATGTTTTAATTTTCCTTTCTGTGTTCTCTATTAATCCAGGAACCATGTTCCTTTAACATATGATGTTTTAGGCTGGTTTTAGGATGGTTCAGTCAGCAGGTGGATAAATATATTTACAGGCACATATGCAGACATTTGTAGGGCCTGCGAGGAAAAAACATCAAACCACCAACCCTCCAGATGCCATTACATTTCCACATAATGATACACTCTGTCCACAACACAGGTCCTGTCTAACATTTACTCAAACACACAGATTACATGGTTTGAGGTGATACAGTCAGTGGAGGGGTTTAGATTTAAGTTTTTTTAGAAACCTTTTGGACTAGAATTCTTTAATAGCACAAATTAAAAAAAAATGAATAAATAAGACTTTCGCAGGAAACGAGTCATTATAAAATAATCTCTGTCTTGCAGGTTTTTTAAGGATGATTGGTAAACTTTGGTTCTTTTTAGGACACAGCTAACAATAAGTAAAGAAATCGTTTTTACAGAGATTCAACAAAATTTTGAAGTGATTCTAATTTGAAAACTGATTAATTATTGGCAATTGAATTTCGAAACTTTTAATAATCATCATAATAATCATCATAATAATCATCATAATAATAAAAATTAAGTTATCCTAATGTCAATAATAACTAATCAGTAATGAAAAATAAATGAATAAATTTTTTGCAGGATTGACAAACATTAGTTCTATTCAGGACATTTACGGGCAAAAAGTGTACCTGCCTTATTTTCATTAAAAGAGCAAATGATTGGTAAACTTTAGTTCTGTTCAGGAAAGTTGTGGGCAAAAATGTAACAAAAAAAGTCAAATAAAAGTAGAAAATACCTGTTAAAGCTAAAAAACGCACAGAGTCTAACCTACAGATGGAATGAGAGATGTGTACAGTATTTTTTTTGGATTGAAAGAGTTTTTATGGCACATAAGAGTGAATAAATGGAAACCCTCCTTTTTATCGCTCTTTGTAGAGACAGCCTGATCTGATAAATCCTTGTTTTTGCCACCTCTGATGAACCGTTTAACATGCCACAAGTGGAAACTGGTTGTTGTGGAGAACTTGGCAGAAACCTGTTTTGCATAGGCGACGAAAACCTGGAGGATGCAGCTGCCTTTCAGGCCACCTTGACTCAACCAAAATTATCACCAGCCAATCCCATATTCAAGACTTCGACTGTTGTTCTCGAGTGCTCACTATTTTCCTGCATGTTCCCCTTGTGCTGAAAATAGCTGTCATTAGTGGCTTTTTGATGTGAAGCTCCTAAGTCCCCGAGGTGCAAATAGGAACTCAGAGGATCCAAATCTCAATCAGCAATTCCAAAAAAAAAACACCTGATGAAAGCCAACTTGACATGTCTAATACCTCAAACTTGCATTACCACTTTTGTATTTGGCATTCATGGAATGTTCTAGCTGTGAGAAGCTAGCTTTTCAGTGAGGGGTTATTCGTGCACGATTTTTAATACTAACTAATCTAATGAATTTAATTCTTTCCTATTCCAGAGCCAAGTCAGACAGGTTTAAATAATTGAGTCTTGACCAATTTAAGAACTGTAATAATTTTTTGTTTAATAATCATTCTTATAAATACGCTTTTTTAAAAGATATAGATCTTTTTGATATTTAGATATATCAGGCATTTTATGATTTTTTTGCACTGAAAAAGATCTGTTTGGATTGTAATGTGATGAAGAATGTCTTTGGGTTTCATTGGGCCATGAGAAATTATTCCTTAAAAGCTCAGATTAATTAGGACCCCAGCCAATGGCAACAAAAGTCCAAGACAGAATTGGCACATATTCCACTGTCTGTTTAAATGCGCACATGCGTTGCTTCTCCGACGACTGGTACCTGTTTAGCATTCATCGCGGCGAGCGTGTGCCCATTGTAAAATGCAAAAGCCATTTTAGAAAAGCTTGTAAAATGACTATTTGAAGTGAATTTTACTGTCCTGATTCACTTGATTAGTGTTTTACTGGGCCCCCCTTTTCTGTGCCTGAGTGCTTTCTTGCAATTTGTCCTTCCATTGCTTAGAAATAGTCGGTCATCCTCATTTATCTGGAAGAGGAAGTGCACTTCCTACTCTATAAACAGAACAGAGAACCACATATGCACAGAAATACACATGGTGCTTTAACTGGTTAAACAAAATCACGAAGAGTGGCAACAACAGCCCCAGTCTCTGATCTTTCACTTCCCGGAGGCACAAGTGGGTATAAATTGATTATTATTTGCATTTGTATCCAGCACATGGAGCAATCTGTAAAAAGCCAGTGAGAGGGACATCAAAGGTCTCATCCAGAGAACAGTTCCTATATTATTTATTTATTTATTTTATGAAACCTAGATAAAAAAAATTAAATGGTGTCTTACATATTTTTTTTGCTGAATAACCAGAATTATAAATCAAATAGAATTTGTCTAACAAAGTGCATGAAGGTTTGTTTGAAATTTGTGGGAACACTGTTTAGAATAGTAACTAACCAATTTCCTTCTTTAATGGAAATAAAGGTGCTGCATTTCAGTTCCAATTAAAGGATTAACGAACCCTGCCAAACCCTGAGAAACTATGAATGAATTCGGAAAAGTATGATTTTCCCCCTGAGCGCAACAGAGCTCTGCAACATCAATTACTACCAGAGTGAATGACAGTAATAACTATGACCTGTCCAAATTTTCTCTTGCGCTCTAAATGCATGTACATCTCATCAAATGCTTCAAACCCTCAAAAGTAAAACTGAGCCAATCACTAATTAACCCAGGCTACCATGCCAATCTGCTTTGACAACATTGCTACTATTGTTTTAAACACTATTGCCCAATTGCCTTCCACTTCTACCTGGAAGGATTCTGACCCTCTTCATTAATTACCGTGTCAATCGAAAGCAACTTCCAAAAAAAACAGTGTAGACATAATTTTACCTACAACCATCATCTCTCTGGTACTGAAATCAATTCAAGTCAAACTGATTTATGGGCTGCTTTTAATAATAGATGTTGTTACAATGCAGGATTAACAGAAATAAAGGTTTCTGATTTAGATTTAGATCCCTGTACAACTCAAACCAGAATTGAGACAGTTGAAGAAAACTCTTGACAAACAGAGATGACCTCAGGAAGACACCTTGACAAGAGGGTGAGACAAAAATCATAAGCAAACACAAAGCTATGCTCTTCTAAGTGTCTTGGGAATCACTGGGATGTGTACGGAGAGTGTGCGTGATCACAACAGCAATACTTTAGTACAAATAGACATTACCCAGGTGATATCATCTACTGAAACAAACTGTTTTTGAGAAGTTTGGTCTTTAGGGTACGCATGTAATGCCATAAAGTTCCAAGCAGTAGTAGATGAACAATTGGACATGCGCTCAATGGTTATTTCCCTGGAGACTGTTGGGTCTATGCTTACTTTAAACACAGGTGCTACAGCTCTTTTTTTTTACCCTTCAATCAAGGTTGCCAACAGTCACCAGGCCTTGAATGGTGAAACTCTTCAAAGCACCTTTCCTCAATATCAAGAAGAAATGTTTGCTTAGACTCTAAATGAGAAATAAATGTGTAACAACACTAACAAAAACACACCATTCTTTCATGTTGATTTCTAGTTAAACCATTTTCCTATTCTGCTGAGAATCTGTAAGAGCTTGTCCAGCTTTCTTTCTCATATAGATAGCTAATCTGTACACATTCCTCTGGAACATGTAAGAACCTGTCTACCTTCTATTACTGCTCACAGTCTCCCTTTTGCTCAAGTACACTAGTCCGTCCTCACCCTCTGGGAGTCAAAGTCGGAGAAAAGGTGTTCAATTAATGATCTTCTGTCTCCATGAGTTCCCCTATTCCTCTGTTCCTAAAGCTTAGTCATTCAGTCATGGAAGATAATCTGAAGACTTGCGCCATCTTGACTGGGCCTGTCTGGTAGCTTGGACATTTTTTACATTGTTTTGTCACAGAATGATGACTGACGGAGGTTAGAAGTGTCACATACACCGCATTCCCCAAACTATCCGACCCATCCCAGTCGACAGGTAATACATAGACATTATTATTCATTGGTGATGTAATGTTTCCTTAAGTCAAAAGGTTGTTTTTTTTTAAGGGGCACTTTTGCCTGAGTGAGCAATAATGTAATGATGGTTAAAAAAGGACACATTAATACACAAGAAGTTCAATGATGTTGAAATGAAAATACCAGAAGACATTATTCTGGTCACTTAAATATTCCTTAAAGTCCACATAGACTAAGATTTTGTTTTTTTGTAGCTAAGAAATGTTTTATTCTGGAACAAAAAATGCAAAAAATCCTAATTTCCCTACATGGAAAGCGATAATCATAAATAAATAAATTGAAAGCAAAGTATCATGGTACCATTCTTAAATTCTTCTCAATGTCAGCGTATGAAGCTTTACAGAGTGCTTTAGCAGAGCCTGTGTTGACATGCCTCTTAAACACTCTTTAAGATCAAATTACATTTGTTTTAATGATGTTTTGTTCTTTCCAGGGAGCAATACGCCATCTCAGCTGGTTCTCATCTCAACCAGTACTATCCCAGATGGTCATCAATTCTGACGTAGACCTGCTTTGTGAATTTAACCTTTCTTACTTCTGTAGTGAGATTATTCCGGTCTAATGCTGCTGCTCGAGCCGGCTGGTTGGGGCCGAGAACCTCCAGCCCAATGGCAAAGCTTCACACAGATTCAAGCCAGGAATTTCACAAATCTGTTATGGAGACAGCTGAAAAAAATATCTATTTGTTTGATATGGTAGGAATGAGTACGAAAAGAAAAATTATTCAGGAATCAAACACATGGAGTGTCATGTCACGGCCAAATAAACAACAACGAGGTGGTGTAACGCAACCCGATTCAAAAGCAAACTTTTTATTGCCACCCTGAAGTGGATGATTTTCCAATAACAGCCTATATTGGCAAGTTTTATGAGCCTTATACCACAGCAATTTCTCAGGTGTTAAGTTTTTTACTTAAATGTTATACTTTTTAACTATTTGTGCTTGCATGGATCTTGTGGCTTTTTAGATATGAGAATTTAGCAGCTTTGTCATAATGGAAATAATATATTATTCATGACAATAGTTTTTAATACTGAACACTAAAATATACTATGCAACGACACACAGTATAGATAGATGATAGATAGATGATAGATAGATAGATAGATAGATAGATAGATAGATAGATAGATAGATAGATAGATAGATAGATAGATAGATAGATAGATAGATAGATAGATAGATAGATAGATAGATGATAGATAGATAGATAGATACTAAAGCAAAAGTTTCTATTTGTTTACATTTACAAAAGTTTATTAATGTTCTTTGTGGACAAAGTGAGATGCTTAACTTGATGAGATCTGATGAATAACTGTGCCACTTCACTTGTGAAAAACCAAGTAGCTGCTTTTCTCTAGCAAACATCCACAAGAACACTATAATATGCTGAGATTTTCCATTTGATGAATTTTAATCAGCTAAAAACTATTTCACAGACAGGATTGAATGTTCTCTTTATCCACAGTGAAAAAACTGAAAAAACAACCACTGAGTATTTCTTAGTGCTGTACATATTCTGCAACCTCTGAGGAGATATATATATATATATATACAGTATATATACAAACACAGTATGTGAACCTTCTATTAACTAGAAGAAGGGAAACATTTGATATTTGCTTTCATTTGATAAGTCTATACAATTACTTGTTTTTCCAGATTCAGAGGCCTAGCACAAATATTAGTCCAAATTCATAGCAAAGATGTATTTCAGCTGCTTTCAGAATCATTCACATTACCTGCAGTTCATTTTATATTCGCTGTGCAGTTAAATGATCCCTAGATCATTTAGTTCTCTAACATTTCCCATTTCTGCTACATTTCATATCCAATTTAATCTGTGGCATATGGTTCGAGCTGAGTATATTGTAGGCCTTCAGAATACCAAACCAAAGGTACTACCCAAAAGGCTGTTTTACAGATGATGAGGTCTGCGTGCAGCTGTTTTTACACATGTGCATCATTTTCCTCATTTGCTAGATCGGAATAAAACTGCAAGATATCCATGCTCAGAAGACTGGAATGTTTGTGGTCATTGCAATGAGTTCAGTTGCATTGGCACATGATTGGCTGATTGGAGAATTGGATAACAGCATACAGATTAAGTCTAAAATCATGCAGAAACAGATCAAGATTCGAAGGTGATGTTAAACTGGAAAGTTCGAATGTGGATGTTGTTGGTGACAGATGAGCTGGTTTAAGTATTTCAGAAACTCCTGAAAAAGAATCCCCTGAGAAGCACAAATGACTTTTATTTGGTAGAAACCTTTTCTGTAAAATGGCCAAAGTTGGTTCAAGCTCTTTATTTAAGAACTGCTTTTTACAACCAAAGTTTTAAAAGCAAAGCATCTCAAGACATGCAAAATGTTGAGACAGATGACCTAGAATAACAGAACTCTGACATCTGGCTCCACAGATGTCTTCCATGAACAGGACGCTACAGTGGGCACAGGTTAACACAACTGTACAAACATCACAGGGAGAATGAAGGGCTTTGTTCATGGTGACCAAACTGTGGTAGCTTGGCAGTGCTGGGGTATGAACACTACCTTGTGATCAGTAGGCTGCAACCTTTAACTGCTAAAGTCTTAACCACTGAAACCCCTGCCTCCTCCCATTATGGCCAAATCACTTTAGTTGGCTGTAACATGGTCCTGTCATGCTTTGGATAGGTTGCCAGGGTGTATTCCCATCCCATTTTTAGTGTTCCTGGGATAGTTTCATTAAATATTCAGGTAGAATTTTCACACATTGCCATGCATCAATGGATTTTTTGGCAATTGGGGTCTTTTTGATAGATACCAGCCTTCAGGATCAAACCAGGAACTCTGAAGCTGTGACGAGGTGGATGTATTACCCACTAGCCACCTTCATACTATTAGTTGCAGATAACTACATGTAGTCCTTGACTTACTATGGAGATGCGTACTGACCCCATATAACTTTTTTGAATATTGTAAGTCAAGACATGGCTTAGCCTACGCAGGAGTCTTATAGAATGGTGATCATTATGTAGTTTATTATGTAGAATGGTGATCACCGGGTTGTATGCAGTATTTTGTAAATAATTTAAAAAATCACAGTACATAAATGAGCTAAACAAAGCACGTGTGCATGGATAAGCGCCGTTTTGCGAGTGGAGGGCGGAGCATATGCCGTTACATACGAATATGCTGTGCGAAACTTTTGATATTTTGAAAATTTTGTAGTATCTCTATTGTTATCATAAGTCGAACCTTTGTAACACAGAGACCATATGTACGTTACAAAAGCTACCATTTACCAAAAGTTGGATTAGCTACCATTTACCTAAAGTCAACATTTACCCATTTTACAAGGGGGAAGTTATAAAATGGAGCACACGTTTCCACACATCTTAATCCTCCGGATGTGAAAGTCTGTATCAATCTCTATAACATTGTATGCTGCTTAGGATACTCACCTGTCTGACGTTTCATAGGCATCCGATCTCAAGGTTATGCCGTTTCCTACTGCTTAGAAAAACATTCACTGGGAACCAGCTCTTTATTTAGTCGCTGATGTTGACACATCGCGTTAGATGAGGCTGGAGCGACAAGTATCGGATGCTTGTCAGGCGGCAGTGGCTCGAGTGCAACAATGCACAGTTGTGTCTACGTGTGAATTATGTGGGTGAGTCGGCTTGGGGCATTCTCCCGGGACGCTTTTTCATCATAAGAGAACTTTCATCTAAGCGCTAGTCCACTTGTGACCAGCCGCATGCCAGTCGTTTCTTTCCAAACATGTCTGTTCTGCCTCGCAAGAGGGATTCTTTTCCTGATTTAGAGGTATGGTTGAATATTGCAAGTAAAGTCGCGTGAGAAAGGTGAAGAGGTTAGTCTATATGGAGCAAAAGCAACAGAGATGGGCTCATCTTCTGCCGTCCAAGATCTTGCAGGACTATTTGATCCCGCCTGATTCCTTACTGTCCTAGATGACAGCAAGGCCCAAGAGATCAGGCCTACTCGTGACCTTTTCTGAGTGCCACCACATGCTCACTTTGTCGGGCCAAACCAATCAGCAACTCCCTGCAAGCAATCTGCAATAATGGCAACGATTAATACCATATTATGCAGAGATTGTTGGCTGGCAGTCTTGCTTTTTTTATTTTTTTTCCCATGCACGTTTCTCTTTTTAAAGGCTGCTGGTGTACGGCAAGCAGCCGTGGGACTTTAGATGTTGTAGTCTGAGAGAAAACGTTTCTTTTTCATAATGGCTGAACAAACAAGGCTGCGTTTTGTCTAGCAAAGTTATCAGCAGCGCGAGCCATGTGACAGGCTGTTTTTACTGGAGAAGACAATGGGAAACAGCGGGATGAAGCAGAGGGAATGAGGGAAGGAGGGAAGGAGGGAAGTTACATGAGGCTATTGTTGACACACAGCAATCTGTTTTTTATTATGCCAACAAGATTTATCTTTAAACTGCATTCGGTGTGACTTATCGGGCAGTGATGGGCTGTGGGAACCACACTGCGGCCAATGGGAGAATCCAAATTGTGCAACATACAGAATCCCCTCCTCTGTGGGATCAAAGGTAGGATTTTATCTAGATTTTTTTGTTTGTTTGTTTTGCTTCTTTGCTTTTATGTCTTTAGCATGCGCATGCACAAAAAAACGAAATTTTTTTTTTGCACGCATTTTAACTTTTTGCATTACCATCTGCTTAAAACTCATCAATCTGCCATTTACTCTTGTGCCGTCTACTTTCTTATACTCTCTCACCCACAGACAGGCACCTAATATATTTTTACAACATGATTCAAACCTTGTAGTACTGAGAGACTGAAAACTACTCGACTTTACGTGACATCATGTGAAAAATACGTTATAAATAAGCACATAAGGGAGAATATGTGCATGAAAAGAAATAATTAGTAAAACATCAGAAATGATTCATGTAAAAGAGTGGGGGAAAAAAAGAAAGAACAGTGCAAAGAATCACGTGTAAAAAATAAATGAATAACCCAAAAAAAAAAACGAAAAAAAAAAACAAGTGAACAATAATTTTGGAATAATACGTACTGGAAAATAAGTGAATCTTCTCAAAAGATTATATGTAAAAAATTTTATTAAATATGGAAAAAAAAAAGAAGAAGAAGAATCACATTAAAATTAAGTGATCCTAGAAATTGATCAATAAAAATATTTAAAAATATAAATAAATAAAAAATAATGATATTAATATTTAAAAAGCTATAAATCCTGTGAGGGAAAGAATGTGTGAAATTAAATTAATCGAACAAAGAAATATCCAAATAAATGAATCAATCTTATAAAACAAATTGTGTGTAAAAACAAACATAAAATAAAAAAAAAAAGAATAAAAAAAATTGATAAATCATGTGGAAAGAAAATCACGCCTCTTAATCATGCATCATCAGAAAAAAACTAAAAACTAATAGATGAATAATTAATTAAAACAATTAAATTACTTCAATTATTAATATAAAAAAATTAAATGATTCTTTTTCAATGATTCTTTTCTGCACACTGTACATCAGCAGCTACCGTTAAATCTCTCACGACTGTTTTTACGATTGTTACAACAATGTTTTCAAAACCTTTCAAATTATCAATTTCCTTTATCAGTAAAATGAATGAATAGAATGAGTTAATTATGCTTCCTTTGGTGATCCATCTCCATTCCATTCCTTGAGTGTGATCACTTGCTACATCTTTCTCTAATTCGTTTGTTTATCCGTTGTTGTTTGTTTAGCCCTTTTCTGTTTCGAATGCTTTCAACTGAACTTGAACACATTTCAATCAAAAGCATTTGATAAAATGATGTATATTCATGTTTAATGAGATGCTGAAATGAACAATGACTTGCACAGCAATTAAACCGATGGCTGTCTCGGGTTATTATAAACCAAATATGACAGAATATGTACTTGGTATGATCACTGACTGCTACTTAATAAGGTGAAAAATCTAATAACCCATGTGGCCACTGTGTCAGTATTTGATCCGTTGGTTAGTGGGAGGTGAATAAGAAGAAGCTCGTTGGTTTGTGCTTTACAGTATGCGTGCAAACTCGGGTTGCATTATTCTCTAAAAAATGATTTACGAAATGCTGTTTACGCCACAGCAGAAGCTGCTGTTTGTTCTGAAATTGATTTGAAACATGTCTGCTTAGGCATCATTTCTTCTGATGTTTCCATGGTTTGCTTTTGTCATTCGCTTGGTTTACAGATGCTTCGCTTTGGTCAAGCACTTTGTGATCATACGCTCAATTTATCATCGCTGCACATCAATGGAGAGAAACAAGACACAAGCCGAAACATCTGAGCTCAAAGTTCAGGCTTTTAGAAATCTCTATTCTTTCATTAATCTTTTGAAATCCTTTTCATGTTGATCTCAGTATATGATGGGGCACGGGAATGGTTTCTTGTGATCCAACGATGAATAATTAAATGAAACCCAATTCGGTAGCTGAGTTTTGCTCCCTGACAAGAATATTCTGAAACAATCACTTGATCTAAGAAGCCTAAATGTCTCTTGGCAGCATCACTTTTTTTGTCTGCCATTTGCTTGCTGTGATTAAAGCAGGACTGTGATTTGTTATTCTCGCCCTCCTGACACCCTGTCCCTGAAACCAGAAACTGACAATCTTTCACTTTTTCATCACTTTTTTTGATGTTCAGGTTATACCACATTCCTGTCCAACTCTTCTCCTGGGCTATTTAAGGCTTTTTTTACGATGCATTTGATATATGACGGTATATGTAAGTGTTCATCAGAAGGTCAAAACAACACCTAATCACATTTAATTAAAACGCTTTATTGTCCAAATATAGTCAGGAAGATCACTGGGACAGATAAACAGCACTGACTTGACCAGATTGGTTTCCAAGTTCTTTTAATTCATATCCGAGTTTTCTGGGTTTATATCTTCATATCACATCTGGTGTGCTTCTGGTTTCTACTATTTTTAGAGCAGCTGATGTAAAGGCATATGAAATGTCTAAAGCTGCAGGATTTATCGTCATGTATGGCAGCGGGTGAAATGATGAGATTTACTGTTTCATTGTGCTTGTAAGCCTTTAATTTTTTCCATACATTAAGGATTAAACTTGTAAAGGGTATAGTGGTGCACTGGGCAGAGCTGTTGCCTGATGGATTATCAAATGATCCATGGTTTGATCCTGATCTCAGGTTTCGGTTTGTTTCTGGACATTCTCCACATGGTCCTCTGAACCACCCAGGCATCTGTCACCTAACACAAACGGAAGATGCAGGTGCAGATTAAATTATTACCTCGCAAAACAACCCAAAAGCTGGACTGTGAAGCAAGGAAACATCTTGAAACAACAACTGAACCAACGGAAGACAATTGTGCAGGTGCAGAGCCCATGTAGGAAAAGAAAAGAGCTTTATATGTGTCACATGTACTTTACAGCACAATTAAATTATTTCTGTGCATATCCCAGCAATGTTAGAGGCTGGGGTCAGACATGATACAGTGCCCCTGGAGCATTAATGGTTAGGGTCCTTGCTCAAGGGCCCCAAGAGTGGTAGCTTGGCAATACCAGGGCTTGAACCCCTGACCCTCTGTTCAGTAACCCAGAGCCTTGAGCTTCCAGCTCCCCATGACATGTGACATGTCATGTAAATGCTGTTGCGTGGCTGATGCAAATCCTCGGCCGGCGCATAATCATAATCCTGGCAGCATCTAATGCTCTATCCTGAACTCATCCTCAGTGTCTAAGGATAGACTTAGGATCTGAAATTCTGGCCAGAATAATGTGCCTACTAAAGATAAACAAACAAAGAAGCAATGAACGTATCGCTTATTTTATACGCATCACGCACAGTGTAGCTCGGCTTGACTAAACAGAAATGTTCGTAGGGAAATGACATTCATTTCGTTATGAAATTGGTCATTTATAAACGGCTACACCCATGTTCCCGCAGGGCAATCTTTTAGCAATTTTGAGAAATTACTGTACCGAACATTGGTAAACGAGGCAGGATATTTCACAGTAATCTATTTGTACTCTAACAAAGTCTGGACCTCACCAAAGCCAGAAACCACACTGCTAAAAAAACTTATATTTAGGACAAAAACATAACCCACCCAGGCCAAATCTAATTGCAGCATGACAGTATAGTCAACAGCATTAATCAGCACTCTGTCTCTTAATATCTCTCTCTCTCTCTCTCTCTCTCTCTCTCTCTCTCTCCACTCTTTCTCTCTTGTTCCAGATCCTTCTTTCACACCCACCTTGTAGCTTTTCCTACTTTGTTTTTGTTTCTATTGAGGGACAATTAGCGCTCATTGTGTAGTTACAGCAGCTTCCGTAACCGCAAACTGCAAGCGTCCCCCTCTCTCCCCCCCTTCCACCTACCAGACTTTGGAAAGCATGAAAGGTAGAGCAGATCGCAGATCCCATGATCATCCACCCATCCACCGCTCTTTCTCTATTACTTCTTAGCACGCAAATAACAACACCGATTTATTTAAATTACACCTTTTTTGAGGTGGAAAGTAACAAACCACATTGTACTTTTCGACTGCAGTTAAATTCTAGATCTGTCACATAAGTATTTTTTTTTACTTCAAATAGGAAGAGTGTAGGCTAATGACTAATGCTGTATGACTGATCATGTACCCCAAAGTGTATTGTATAATTCAAGGGCTACATGCTTAGTTAGCAATAAATGTAGCAACGTTTATCATGTATTGATCTGGTCCCTGCAATATTAACACTCTTAATGCTTCTAAATATTAAGAAAATGATCTAAATATGAATTAAGATTTAATTAATTCGGAATGTCAGGGGTTCAAGCCCTGGTATCAGCAAGCTGCCATTCTTGAGCAATGCCCTTAACCCTCAATGCTCCAGGGGTGCTGTATCATGGCTGACTCTGCACTCTGAACCCAGCTTCCAAACAAGCTGTGATATGCGAAGAAAATAATTTCACTGTGCTGTAATGTATATGTGACAAAAATGTTCTTCTATTATAGACATATCGGGATTTCACAGCTTTCACACCATCCCACCTGTGGAAACACCATCAGCTAGCTGAGAGAGCTAGGCTAGCTGTCCAGGTTGGTTTTATGTTAACAGGCTTATTATGTTTGCTTTATCGCTAAGGATATAATTGCTTCTGTAACTATTAGATTTCAACCATTTGAACGTAGCAGACTTGCACTTTTGTACGTCGCTCTGGATAAGGGCGTCTGCTAAATGCCACAAATGTAAATGTAAATGTAAATGTAGTAGGATAGTCCCAACAGCATTTGGCTAATCTAGCTAGCCAGCTAATTTCTTTTTCAAGTTTAGCTAATAATGGAGGTGGTGCTTTCATCATCAAAGATCTCTGTGTTCCTCATATACATATTTTACTCAGCTTGATTGTGGCATAATTTTTAAGTAACGTTAAACCTGACTACTTTCGACTTACTTTATTCTCTCACTGATTAAATGTCTTTCTGGAGTATAGTGCTACTAGCACAGCAGTTACTATTACTTTACCTGTAAAGCTACAGGGTTCAATCCTGAGCACAAGTTACATGTGTTTTGCACACAATTTCCTACGGGTTCTCCGGTTACCTACTGAAAAATGTTAGCGGATAGACACTTCAAAATCATTGTTCCTAAGTGGAACTGAGTGTGTTAATGTGTGTGGGTATGATCCATTCCAGTCCAGGATATTCCCGCCTCACTCCCAGGGTTCCCGGGATATGCTCCAGTTCAACCGCAGCCCCGACCAGGATAAAGCAGTTACCATATGCAGGAGAAAACAATACACAAAAATGTTTGTTCACCATGGTTGGAAAATAAATGATTGTGGGTAGAGGGGGTGGGGGGGTAGAGAAGATTTCTGTTCTGGAAAGCATACATTTTTGACCATGATAAATCCTTTTGTGAAAGACACAGATGGAACCAGAATGGTAGACTGGTACAACTCTCAGAGGACATGGAAATGAAGGTTGTGTTTCTCCAGACTTGCTTACTTGAAAGAACACAGATGCACATTCCTGCATAAATCCAAATCCACTGCAAAAAAAAAAAACCACCATCTTACTCTAGGTCTTAGTATGGCTGAGAGTCTCTTTCAGGTTATGCAATGCCTTTCAAATGGGTTTCTGGGTTGAGAGGCATTACCCTGGCAGAAAATGTCCCAGCTCTTTTTAAATGAATGTACATTCAGCATGTTGTTCCCAGGGGCCCCTGCAACCAAAACCTCCCCCCTCCTCAACAATAGATATAATCAAAGAGACTATTAGATGTTTGTGGTGCCGCAGGAAATAGCAGACAAGCACCCGTGGCATTTATGAAATGTCCCTGTGCTGCTGTTCGGCACAAGCTTGGGAACTGCCTTGTGCAAACATGTCAAAATTGTTGTACCATGATAGTTGATATTTGTGATTAAGTTTAAGATATCGGTTTTTCAGCAAAAAGGAACGGCAATATTGGTCATCTCTTATGAGGATGAGTTCCCTTTTAAGTCTGGTTCCTCACAAGAAGTTTTTCCTTGCCACTGATACCACCGGCTTGCTCATTAGGGATGAATTTATAAAGGATAAACTTATATTGACGATTTATAAAAATTAAAAGTTATATGCGTAATCTATTTAATTCTGTAAGGCTGCTTCGTGTCTATTGTCTATTGTTAAAAGCGTTACACGAATAAAATTGAATTGAATTGAATCAACTTGAATATCAGGTTGTTGGCAGAGAAAAGTCTTTTGGTAGAGTTACCAGATGGGATTTGATTAGAATTTTTTTTTTGCATGCTATTATTTCCAGTGGCAGACAGTAAAAAATGTATTTATGTAATTATGAATAATGTAATTCGTTGCTCTTGTTAAGTACTGTAGTTTTTTTGTGTATCTGTTCTTTACTACAGATTCATATTTCCATTTGGGGAGACTTTTTACTTTAATAACTTCAATACATATATACAATACAAGTAAAATATCTTTTTTTACTCAACTACATTTTGTGAAATCAGTCATTCTTTTTTATTTATGAGTGGATAAAAACTTTACTGGTCAATCACGCGGCAATCCACCAATGAGGGTCGAGCGCTTGCTCTGTTTTGATTGGCGCTTGGTATATCTACTCATCCCCAACATACAGTTCAGCAACATCTCAACACCAAACGAAATATTATGTTTCTCTACTTTAAAATAAGTTCATGGTTTGTGCACTTCGTCCACCGCTGATTATTTCTAAATAGTAATAGTAGAAGAAGAAGATTGTATTTACAATACTTCTGTTGCAAAAAAATACTGTAAAATGGAATACCCCAGTGCAAACCAGTTAAAACTGACAAAGTGCACTGTTGGTATAATTTGCCGACGGTTCTTTCTGGGATGCATTAAATCAAATGTCTACTGTATGTTGGATGTAAGAGCTGAGATGAGACTTAAAATCTTCTGACACTGATGTGCTACAGTGTGACGCACAAGCCCCATCCTCTTTCCCACCAAATGTAGCTGAGAACTCCTGCTCTAGGGCTTCTGAATGATCAAAATAAATGTCATTTAGTGTCAGAAACAAATACGGTGCAATGCTAAACTTATGGGATTGCTGCTACGGCTCAGTGCGTCGCATCTGAAAGCCGAGTGGGTGAGCCCGGGCGCAAAGCCCGAGCTCATACCTCATTAATCCTTTCAAGCCTGGCTGCAGGTTCACATGATGAGTAGCAGTGGTAATTTTGTACCACAAACCGGCCTGATTACGTCCCACCATTGATGCAGCCAAATGATTACCATATGGTTGTGTCATGGCATCACCTTTTCACAACGTCTCATCAACTCTCGAAGTGCAAGACCGTCTTGTATCTTGGCATCACTTTGGTCAAAGCAGATGATATTATAAGATGATACTTCCCTGCTTATATATGTCCATTCCTGTTTGGTCGGAAAAAAAAAAAATGGGGCCAAGCTGTGGAGGAGCTAATGGTTTCTCCAGCGGTGACCAGACTGCTGTGACTGATACAAATGCAAATGGAATTCCTGTTGAGGTTGAAATTGTACATGCTCCCCTTCCGTTTCTTTCCAGCCAGAAGCCTGGGAGTCCAGGCACCTCATTGTGATGGACGACAGTACGGAAATTCAAACCGTGCCAAATCCAGGGATAATCAGCGCACGGGATTAAATCCTCAACCAGCACCATCTACTGGCACAGTAAGAATCATTATGGTCACCAGGCAGAGGGATTTGAGCTCAGCATTTTGCTCCGTCTGATGTCATTATCAGTCAACATGCCGGGTAAGAGAAAGACTCGTAAACACCGCACAGCAGGCCAATCCCAAGACGTAAACATGGCATTCTATATGCTGAGTTGATTAATGGTGAAAAGCACACTTGACTGTTGTTAAAGGCTGCAGTGAGCACTTAATGTGTCAACTTGTGAAGATTAATGTTGTGTACCCTCCCATGTTGTGCTTGGCAGAATTTGCAGTGACGCCAGAGACGAGAAGTGGAACTGCACTTAAGCACTGGTGTATGTGCTTCAATCTTAGTTTAGACTAAAAACAATTTTGGGACTTTATTGGTAGCTTGTTTATTTATTTATTTTTGATTAAAGATAATCATTTTTACATCATGGTGCTTTGTTTAGAGGTGATTAGGCTGCCATTTATGTGTCACAAATATTGGTTCACCTCCTTTTTGAGTCTGGGTCATATTGTGGTTTTTCTGAACGTCGACTCTGGCACCTCTGGTTTGTTCACTAGGAATAAATATATACATATCAAAAAATTACATCAGGAATTTTCTATCTGAAATTTTTAAAAGGAACAAAAAGGCAGCTTGGCAGCTTACAGCTCTGCCTTCTGGGATTGGAGACTCCTTCCAAACAATATCAATAATAATAATAATAATGATAATAACAATAATAATAATAATAATTACAGAAAAAATACATTTATTTTCTTTTATCAACATATTTCTACACATGTACTCTATTCCTGGAATTTTGTTGAATTGGACTGAATTAAATTGAAAGATATGTACAGTAAAGATATTTACATGGTAAAAGACCTAGCTTTTATCTTTGGCACCTTGCAATATAATCATTAAATAAATACAATTTGTATAAGTTTTCTATTAGCAGGAGGTCATTTTTTTTCATCTAAACGACTTGAGTCTTTCAATTACAAGAATGAACATTTCATTTAAAGATTTGCTAAAAAAAAAAAAAAAAAAGAAACGGATTCATTCTCAAAAAGAGTCACTATTCCAAATGTGTGAATTTATTCTTTTTATACACTTGATGTATGATTTATTTTCATGAGTCAACACAATCGTTCACTTCAAGTTACTTCATTTGTGTTACCTGAAAAGATTTATTCTTAGGATTATGTCTATAATAAGCGATATCTGTAATTTTCCATTATCAAAAATCAAAATGTTTAAACTTTGTCAGGAATTTGGCCCTGGAATACAATTTGCATCAGGTGAATGCCACGTTGCTCACACCTGTTTCCTGTCATCCTTGATTAGCACATGTATTTGTACTATTTACAGTAAATAAGCTACATATATTGTGAGACATTTAAATCTCAGCTTAGACAGATAAAGGCAAAGGTGCTTTATACTTGTCACATATACATTACAGCAAAGTGAAATTCTTTCTTCGCATATCCAAGCTGGGGTCAGAGCACAGGGTCAATCATGATACAGCGCCCCTGGAGGGTTAAGGACCTTGTTCAAGCAGACCAAAAGTGGCAGCTTGGCGATACTGAGCCTTAAACCCCCAACCTTTTGATCAGAAACCCAGCAACGGCACTCCCACATTTGTTCTCTACGGTTGTTGTTTGTTTAGCACATGCTTAGGCTAATGTCTATGTTTCGTAATGGGATTTGTAGAATTTTTTTCATGATATTCCTTTGTTTTAAATAATTGCGCTGTAATTAAAGCGATCTGCATCTGCATCCGCTTATCCACTTATTACATGAAAATTCCTATTGTTCTCTTCCTTTCTAATTATATACTGTGGAATTGAGTGATGACGCCCTTCTGAATGTCCAACCTTAGTACCCAAATTGTCGACAAAATATAAATGTTTAATTATAATAGATGAAAAAATATGCACATTGTTAATAATCAGAATTTGCTGTTTCTATGAATGCTAATTTTGTGCATGAAATCATACTATGCTTAAAACCCAACCATGCTACTCCTCATTAGGAGGGACTTGGATCCAGTGATCATACACAAAATGATTGCATAACACATTATTTTTTCAATGCATCCTTGATTCATTTATAATGATTAAAAAATGTACATTTTACATTTGCGGCATTAAGCAGACGCCCTTATCCAGAGCGACGTACAAAAGTGCTTTGAGTCTCCAGTAATGAATAAATTTACACTGGTATGCCAGATTACAAACTTAATATAAATATAACTCTTAAATTCTACAAACTTGGAAAGTGCTAATTTAAGTGTTTCAGGAAGAGGTAGGTCTTCAGTCGTCGCTTGAAGATAGTCAGGAACTCCGCTGTACGGACATCTAGGGGAAGTTCACTCCACCACCTCGCTGCCAGAACAGAGAAGAGCCTTGAAGTGTACTTACCTCTCATTCTGAGAGAAGGTGGTACCAGTCGAGCAGTGCTGGAGGATCTCAGACAGCGTGGTGCAGTGCGAGATGTGATGAGGTCACTGAGGTAAGATGGCGCTGGTCCATTTTTGGCCTTGTAGGCGAACATCAGTGTTTTGAATCTGCAACGAAAAATGAGGACTATATGGGTCATGGGAATCACCCTTCAAATAAAATTTCATGGTGGTCATGCAATCCAAATCTTCGTCTATTTTTGACAGAAATCCTAAGTTTTTCTGAGTTATTATTAGCATGTATTGTGTCATGTGCTGTCGCACTGGTTGGTCAGTATCTACCCTGGGCCTCATCTGAAATTAACGTCTGCAATTGATGTCGTATTTCTCACGCATTTCCTTATAAACCGAATGGCAGTGACATCTGTCTCACAGCGTCCAGGACTTGTCAGCTCTTCCCACACACGGACACATAGGCTGTTAACGCCATGTTAGGGAGTTCAAAGGACCGACTGGCTCAGCACGTCGGTATGTTCAGCATAGTCGTGGCCAGCTCTGTGGTCAGAACTCTCTCTCTCTCTCTCTCTCTCTCTCTCTCTCTCTCTCTCTCTCTCATTCTCTCTCTCAGGTTGTTGCTAGTGATAGACTGTCAGCAAGACCATGAGAGTGACCCTCATCCACCTGCTGTGTTCTCCTTCCAGCTTTAGTGTGTGTGTATATGTGCAAAACGCAGATGTTCCGAACTCCCCAACGTCCCGGCGTGCTGCCAAGGCAAACCAATTACGCAAATTAGCCGAATGTACGGCGTCTTTTCGGTGTTTGGCATTTTCTGTCCTCTGCCATGTCTGCTGAAAGCCATATTAGTCGAATCCTGGAGCTGAAAATGAGAGGCCCTGTGTAATCACGATGGTTAATAGGCTGGGTTTGAAACGAATACTGGTCTCACACAACATAAAGGCGGTCAAGGCTGACACACACGGAGGGCTTGAAACTGGCTAGTTTTTGTTTGTTTATTAACAAATTTATTTACTTGAAGCTGCAATACAGGTTGCATTCTTTCAGTCACTTCATATCTGCCATTTTAAGCTCATAGAAGGAATGAAATGTGATGGATGCTCAGGATACTGAAAGTGCGTGTCATGGTTTTGTGTGTGTCTGTGTGTGTTTGGGGGTTGTTCTGTGCTTGGGGGAATTAGGGATAGGGGGTTTGGGATTCATAAACCATGCTGTTATAACTTTGTAGTAAAAATGTCTCGGATATATGATGTGTCCAGATGTAGGGACATTTAGCCAATCCCACTGGATTTTATTAATGTATATACTTGTTTGTTTGTTTGTTTTAAACAACATGTTTTATTTATGGGGTTTTTTGGTCCCCAATGTTACGGTTAGGGTTGAATTTAGTTTGAACATCTCATTAATTATCTGCATCAATATTTAAATTAGCGGAAAGAAGTACAAGTAGTTAGTAGTAGTAGTACGTTTGTAAGTGTTTGTAAGGGCGTGTTTATGTGTGTGTGTTTGTGTGTGTGTGTGTGTGTGTGTGTGTGTGTGTTGCTCAATAATATCTTTGCTACCCGTCCTGTCAACGAGTTTACAGGGTCAGACAGTTACAGTTTGTCATCAGCTAGAAGCCACCTGTTGAAACAGCATGACAGATGACCAATCAAAATTCCTCTGGTCATAGCTTAAATGTGTGAATGTGTGTGTGTGTGTGTGTGTGTGTGTGTGTGTGTGTGTGTGTGTGTGTGTGTGTGTGTGTATAAGAGACAGAGGAGAGAGAGAGAGAGAGAGAGAGAGAGAGAGAGAGAGAGAGAGCAAAATATAAGATATTATATTATTACTGAAAGAAGCAGAATTGCTGTACATATATTTTTCGAGAAGTATATTTTTCTAACCCGAGCAGTGAAGCAACAGCAAAAGCTTTTGATTGCATCACCTGAAGCTTAATTTTCTTTACAAATTCTTTTAAATGTTGCTTTGGTGTCTTCTTAATTTGTGTATATTTTTCATTCCAGGAGAAGTCCAAATCACAGCACATCTAATCAAATAATAATAAATAAATAAAAATTGTGACAGTGCAGTTTTCATGTTACTTGTGTTGGATGGTGAATATGGCAATTTTATTAACTGGGTTGAGGCTCACAAAGAATTTGACGAATTAGAGAAGATAATGTTAAAATAAAAAAAATGAGAAACAACACTTTAACAACAACAGCTTTGTTATTATTAGAGACACAATAATGTAATACATGTAATATACAGACAATGTAACTTACAATCTCTGTCTCTCTTCTGCTCTAATAACTATTCATTAAAATTTACTAAAAAAAGAAGTGACCCATAATAACCATTATTTTTTTCATTTGAAAATACGAATAGCGTATTTAACATTGCCATCGCTAACGATAACGTAACTCGGTTAATTGTGCATTAAACCAATTCATTATCCTAATTAATTCAGCTTCTGTATAAACCCTCATTCCCTCACACACCTCTCTGAGTTTCTCATTAGAAGAGGAAAAAACAGCTTTTTGAACATCATTGGACAACATTTATTCCCTATTTGTTCTTCAACAAAATGTTTCCAAAAAGCTGAAAGCACACAATAACATTATATTTTCCCTTCACTCAGACTAGGAAGCCCAAACCTGTTTTAGCATGACAGTTCCCCTGTGCACAAAGTGAGCTCCATGAAGATCTAGTATACATGGTTTGGAGTGGAAGATCTCCTCCTATGAAGCTTTGACCTTTGGGATGAATGTGAACACTGACTGCACACCAGGCCTCCACACCTCACCCACATCAGTTCCTGCCTTTTATAACACCCTTGTGGCTAAATGAGCACAAATCTCCACAAGCACAATCCAAAATCTAGTAGAACATCTGCTCAGAACAGTGAAGATTATCACTGTATAACTAATATAACCACATGATACACTGTAAAATCAGGTATCTTAATACGTTGATCCATATACAGTAAAACCCCGTTGGACGAGCATAATTCATTCTTGAAAATTGCTCGTACGCCATCATGTGGTAGTGGTTGATTGCGAGTGTGAGACGCGCATCACGCTCGTAACCTCCTCGGTTTCCATGGTAATTCTATTTACTTTCGTTTTCACAGCACCATCACTGATCACCGACCGAGTGATACATCATCAACTAAGTGACTGATATTACCCTCGGCTGAAAACAGGGAACTGGCAGCGTGGGTTTGCTCGTGCCTTCGAAATTTGCTCATGAAACAGGGTAAATTTTGCGAGCGAGGTCGCTCGTATCTCCGTTTGCTCGTACTATAGGTTGCTGGTACAACAGGGTTTTACTGTAGTGTAATTTATATAAATTGGTCTGAATACATGATTTGAAAACAGCCAGGACTTCTGTCTGAGCTGCTACCATACAAAGGCAAACAGAGAGAGCATGATGAAGAAAAGGTCTATTTCATGGTGATTCAGTTTCTCAGTGTTTCAGTCACAGGCCAATTTACAGTCACTAAGTGTCAGTCTGTATTAAAGCGTCTGCAAAATTATTAAAAACTAATGTATTCTGAACTTGGTGTCTCTGAGCTTGAGGAAAAACATAAGAAACAAATAAAAAGCATTCAGGATTGAGGTAGAGCTCAAGAAATCGACAGGTAAACTCATTCGGTAGAACAGAAAAATAAACCGAGCTTCACGCAATCCAAAAAAAGCTGTCAGAGTGTCGCTGATGTAATAAGAAGTCTGGTTCAATTTGAACGGTGTTCTCTTGTTTTTTTTTTTGTTTTTTTTTCAGCTCTGGAAAATCTCAGGCGATGGCATCATGTGAATAAATTAAGCAAGAAGTGTGGAAATATTGAAACCGATGAAGAGGACCAGGTTGGAACATCTCATGAGTCAGCGTTATGATCTCAGGGACGAATTCGATGAATTCGTAGAATTTATAAGGCACGAGATCGATTTCATTGGATTGATTCGAAATCGCATGAAAGTAAAAGAAAAGCCAGTGGTGGTATCGACGTCACAGAGAATTTGCTTGAGAAATTTATAAGTTTCACACAAAATGAGATGTTTTTTGCACGTAATTCTTAAGATAAAGTGTTGAAATAATGTGGAAAAATAAACGTGTGAAAATAGCATTAAAAGTACATTATACCAAGTGGGATCATTTTTTCTGTGTTCTCTTGTTTTCAGTGTTTGGTCAAATTTTTTGAATTCTCTCAATTTTTTGCTTTTTCTTACATTCTTCTTCTTTTGCTGGCATTCTTTCACAATGATTCACTATATAGACACCTAACGTTTGTGGTTCTTCGACAAACTGGTACCACAAAGAGACACACAATTGTATAGGATGTCTTTGGATGCAGTAGCATTAAATTTTTTCTTGAATTAGGAGCAGAGGTGGGAATTAACAAAGTATAAAAACTTTCTTACTGTACTTAAGTAGATTTTTCTGGTATCAGTACTTTATTTGACTATTTTTCGGACAACGTTTTACTTTTACTCATTACATATTTACACAAATATCTGTACTTTCGACTTCCTACATTTTTAACACAGGCTCGTTACTTTAGTTTTAATCTCTTTGGTGAAATGTCAATATTTTTGTCTTCTCACTGAGAACCGTTTTCAGCCCATCAATCTGTTTTCTGTCTTTGCGCAGCTTTTTCAATCTACCACTGGTGTATCATTTCCTGGCTCTCACACACCACAGCTGTAGGCTACTTTACGAAGCCAACAATGAACAGGCAGAAGGCAACAATTTTTTAGTCCCGCTTCCTCCCGTTCCTGCAAAAATATATATTATTTTCTCCCGTTCTCACCCGCAATATTTCTAGGTAAAATGTATAAGTAGTTCTTTTTTCAATGCACAGACTGCTTCTTCCTGCTACTCTGCTTTGTTTTTACTTGCTTCCATTTTGAATACCAAGAGAAAGACATGAAAAATGTAACATTTAGTTTTATTTGAGTTTGACTATTGTGTAAATGATGAACGTGGACATGAAAAAGGAACTTTTTTAGAGCATAGAACATCAACAATGATATATAATAAAAACAGGCCAAGGTTTCGTTGTGTTGTATGTCGCTTTCTTTAATAATAAAATAATATCTGTAGGACTCAGTGATTATCATCTGTCTTGCGCTTCAGACATGTTGCCTCGGTGTGCTCTAGTAATCTACCGCTCATGAACCACGCGACAGTTCACTTCCGACCATGTACCTGAAAATCGTTTTAATTTATTTTAGTTGCCATTGTTGCTTTTGTTAGTAGATACCTAACAGTTTATTTGTTTTTAGAAAAGTATTCTATTTTTTTATATTTTTAAGATGCATTTGTGTTTTCTGTTTTATTAAAAATATAATTAAATAAATAAATATAAAAAAGGCGAAATTAAAACCTTTAACTCAACACGTTTATTTACGACGTCCCTTCTTTGCTCTGTTATAAAAAATACTTGTACCAAGTCTCAAATCAAACAACAAAATCGTCCATGATGCACACAATTAACCCTCTGGGGGTCGGCCAACGCGCCGGAGCGTTTTGTGGCATTTTTACCTCATGACGCCAAAACTTAAATTACTGTCTTTTATTAATTGTACAGATAAAGGCAATACATCGTTCGAATCTGTAAAGGGTCTACTTTTATTTGTATACACTCATAACAACAACAAAACACTGTGCTTTTGTAAAATAAAGAAAACAGACAGGGGGCGCTCTCTGCCGTCTCTGTCGTCTCTTTTCACCAACATAAATAAAATAACCTGAATCTCAGCGAATACTTGCCTTACAGACATAATAAATATATGAATAGAAAGCTGGAAATGTCTTCTTTTAAATATATTCACAAATATTCTCTGATTATGTAATCCATATGAAATTTATAAGAGGCACAGATTCTCAAGTATCACCTCATTAACCGTCCGTGTGGAAACATAGTTTAGGTTTCGTTTGGTGTCCTGATGATTAACGTAATTTAATACAACATAATTACTTTAAAACATTTACAAGTATATTTTGTCTTGATGCTCTGTGTTGAGTTTGGTTTCACTAATAATAAACACACATTTGTATAAAGCATCAATATTTGTCGATGCCCATGTTGATTAGAGTATAAAAAAATAGAAAGTATTAGTTTAAGGTACATTTGGAACATATAATAATGTGCAATTAGGTTGTGATTAATCGTGAGTTAACTCATGACAATCATGTGATTAATCACGATTCAATATTTTATTCGATTGACAGCCTTTATATTAATATGATGTGAGGTTCAGTTACCAGCATGACACTAAAACAGTTTGTAGTAAAACAAGTGTGCCAATGTAACTGGAGTGCACCGTACCTACAGTGTATCTCTCGCAAATTCTTTGCATTGTCTCTGGAAGATTTAATAAAAAATTAATTATCTATGCGTAAAACCTTCTCCTTCCTCTTTCGGCTGCTCCCATTAGTGGTCGCCACATCATCCATCTCCAGATCACTCTGTCCTCTATATCTGTTTTTTTCAAACCAACCACCCGTATGTCTTCCCTCACCACATCCCTAAACCTCCTCCTTGGACATCTTATTGTCCTCCTGCCTGGTGGCTCCATCCTCAGCATTCTTCTACCGATATACCCCATGCCCCTCCTCTGCACATGTCCAAACCATCTCAATCAGGCCTCGAATAAATACATTTCTAATTCTGTCCATCTTTGTCAACTCTACTACCTCCAGCTCCACCTCCTCATCGCAGGTCTCACCACAGTCCTATACACTTTCTCTTTCACTCTTGCAGATACCCTTCTCTCACAAATCCCTCCTGCTATCACTCCTCTCCACCCACTCCACCCTGCTAGCACTCTTTTCTTCACTTCTCTTACACACTCTCCATTACTTTACATAGATTTACTGTAAACACATCCACCTTCACCACCATTACTCCTGCAACTGTACCACACCAAATCATGTGCAAAATAAATGATGCAAAAGTGTAATATAAATAACTGACACACACACAAAAAAAATGAACGAAAAACAACCCAGGGAAACTGTTAGAAAAATAAAAGCACATGAACTACAAGTGAAGCATCCAACATGTGAAAATGTGTGAGACGTGAAATGTCTAAAATCAGCTTTGGTAACTTCTGACCTTAACTGTTCATAAATTGTAATGCAAGTTGACTCCTGAGACTCGTGTGGTTTGTCAGAGTTGCCTAATCAATCTGTTCAAACGTCTTTATTGTTGCTTAATAATAACAGATTTCCTCGGCTTGTGGTCATCTAAAAAACAAATCTAAAGTTTTTCAGCGTCAAATCCAAGGCTGGTTATAGGGCTAGTGGTCTTCATCAGTATGTTTTTTTCCCTTTTCATAATACACTATGTGGACAAAAGTTTGACACCGGACCAAAAGATCTGTATGTGCTTTTAGAACATCCGATTCCACATTAAGTCTATATTTTCTGGTATAATAACCTCTAATCATCTGGGAAGATCTTCCACTAGATTCTTGGAGTGTGTTAGTGGAGATGTGTTAGTGAAATCAGGTCCTGATGTAGGTGAGGTGAGGAGTGAGATCAGGAGGCCTGGGGTGCATTCAGTGTAAAAAAAATCATTGCAAAGGTGTTTATTAGGGTTGATTTCAGAGCTCTATAGCAGGCCATCTAAGATCTTTCAGTCCAAACCATGTAATTCATATAGTCATGGATCTGGCTTTTGTGACAGTTTTGGAAAGATACACATATTTTTGGAAAAGCCAGGTGTCCCAGTACTTTTGAGCCACCAAGATCTTGTTTTCAGCAAATAAGTGTAAATAAATTGTTTATGTGTGTCTGTGTTTCAAATATGTATAAATATCTATTTATTTAGAAATCCACTTGAACTGTGATTTTTGTGCTGAGACCTGGCAACCCTGGACTACTGTACAACACTTACCATGTGACCATCACCCAAAACAAGTGTCGTTCGTCTTTTTCCCACTATGATTTGCATCCTGTTATGGATCAACTAATCACTGCCAGATTGTTTGAGGACATATTCTTGGATTTGGACTAAATGAAGAACCTTTTTGAATAGTTTGGAAACCCTAAGGACTACTAACAGCTGTGTTTAATGTAGATATTTCTCCTTGTAGTTTTTTTGGGTCAGCAGTCATAAAACACTGTATTCACTCCAACCCTTGAAGACCGATGCTAAATTTATGCCTTTATGCTTAATCGTAGATCAAATAGATCAAGGAGACTGTTAACTCTATCGCAGTCGTACTCCAAAATTCCTCCAAAATCTTTTTGTGGCCTCTAGGAGGAAATAGGAACGATTTGTGGGTGCGAGCCATGATTGTTCCAGGAAAGAACATTCCAACATCTAGTGGAACATGAGGGGAAATAGGGACTAATTGTAGAATGGGATGTTTAAAAAAGTGCATCCAGAATCTTTTGTCCATATAAGTGTCATTTTCATTTGCAAAAGCCGAAAAAAAAACCTTGAAATTGTATTTATCGCATGCACAATACCAATATAACGTGCAGTTAAAAAGATTTTAATGACTTTTTAAGATAAAATTCTTCTTTTTAAAAAAAAAAGAAAGAAAGAAATAACAAGTCACTAACAAAAAATATAAAGAAACAAAAACGAAATTATAGTTTAAACAATACATTTGCAATCAAATAAAATTTACAACAAATATAATATAATGTATGTATACGTAAATTTTTTATAATTGAATTATACAAAAATAGAAATGAAATGTATAGAATTTACAGGTCATGTAGTGATTGCATTGAAAGTGGGCACGTGTGTTAGCATCCCATTGGTAAAAGCTCGAGCATGTTGTTCAGTACCTCTAAACCAAAATAAAGGAATGTAATACGATTTTGCGTGTTAGTTTGTATTGTATTATACAGCATCTGTGTGGATTGTACGATCATGTAACACATTGTGTTTCTGCCATTCAGAAAAGAAAGTGAGTTGTGAGATCGTTTTTGGCTATATATGGTGTCCTGTCTTCACGACTTGCATAACAAAACATGGAGTCTGGCTTCGTTTTCTCACGATGAATCCAAAACCCCAACGAAATTTTAGAAAGCATGAAAAATCCCTGCAACGTATTTTCCTGGATGATATCAATATTTCAGTGACATTGTCTGTTCTTATAGAGACCGAACCCTTTAAGAGGTTTCGAAACGCTTGCACGCTGTACTTACTTTAAATGTGATTGATACTGTATGTTCATAAAGAACGAAAGCACTGGCACCCGAAATGGCGTCGTGCTGCGGAAAGTTCCTGGAGTTTATATATTTGACTAATGAGGTGGAGAGACGGATAGAAAAAAAATAAGAACGAAAGAAAGAATGAGGAGAAACTCGTTTTTCGCTCAACTTCTTTGTTTTAACTTTAGAAGCCCCCCGACCCCCCCCTCTCCACGATGGAGGTATCGTTCTGACCTTTTGTTCTCGCCAGTCCTAATGGCTTATTGAATTCAGAGAATTGTATTTCAGCCTCTTCGTTCATTCGTCCTCATGCTAGTCATCACATCCCGTGGTTGCCAGGTATCTGCTCCACGCACGTATGCCCTGGACAGTTTAGTCACGCTAAGACCAGGCTCTTTGGCCCGGCATCGATATGCGACTCCAAAATATTATTCGCTTCATTTTAGATGTAGGTCTGCTGCACAGCTTCGGCCCAAAAAGAGAACAGCAGGTCAAAACAGAAATCGAAAAAACATTATTCATTACATTATGCAAAATTGATTCTCGAATCTGATTGGCTACTCGAGTTCAAGTTATTTTCTATCAGAGAAACTCTGACTGCCTTTCCTTTTCTGTCTTAAAAATTCTAATAATCCTAAAAGCCAGATCCTGCCTAAAGGTCAAAGCTGCAAGTTTGGAATCACGTGACAATCTGAGCTAAGTACAGCTGTCATGCCAGTGATGGAAAGCAGGATGTGTTAGGTGCTTTGGGACTTTGGGTTCAGAGGCCATTGTCAAAGAATATGAGTGTCAGCTCAGAGAACAGGGGGCACGTCTACAGTGTAGTACACGAGACGGCGCCAAGCGCAAGTGCAAATTGCACGTAATTTAAGGCAGATTTCTGAAGGATCGGACAGAGATGGAATCTGAGGCTTTGCAGGAACAGTTCTAACATTGTGTAGAGCTGCATGTTGTGCTGATGCTAAGGGAAATGGAAAAACCTACGGAACCGTCCAAGCGTCTAAAACCACTACTGTGAAATCCCAGCATTTATCAAAAAAAACTAATATAGTGGGTTATTAAAATTGCATTTAAAATATATTTCTCATTTTGAAACAAAAATTGGGTGTTCACACTCTAAAGAATGACTGAATAATTAATTTATTTATTTATCCATTCCACATTTAGTCCCCATTTTCTGTTTAACCTCCACTGTTCTAAAAAGATTATACATACGATTTTGGAGTGTGCTTGTGGAGATTTTGTGCTCATTCAGTCACAAGTAAGGTACTGATATAGGTGAGGTGGAGAGGTTTTGGGTGCAGTCAGCATTCCAGTTCTTCTCAAAGGTGTTCTATAGGATTGAGATCAGAGCTCTATAGCAGCCTACTTAAGGTCTTTCACTTTAACCCATGTAAAGCAGATCTTCATGGACCTGGCTGTGTGCACAGGGTATAGGAGGTGGTAGCTCAGTGGACCTTGATTTAAAAGGTTATGAAAACCAGCTCTGCTACCTCCAGCTCCACCTCCTGTCTTTTACTCTAAACCGTACAACATAACAGGTCTCATCAGAGTCCTATAAACTTTCCCTGAACATGTATATAAAAACATTAACCATGAATATGTGAAAAAAAAAAACTAGATCATTGAAAGTCGCTGTGGATCTGGAAGGGCATCTGCAGAAAAGCCATAAATGTAAATGAACCAGAGAAAACAAATCGACACCATTAATTTGATCAGAATGAGAATTCAACAGCACTGTGGTAGCATTTGCTTACAGTAATACTGATGCCTGGTTGTGAAAGAGATGCTAAATTGAATCAATAATTATAAATAAATAAGTAAATGAAACCTCCCATTTTTTTGTGCCTCACTTAATCCATAAAAGTTTTTGCCATGAGAAAAATGCAACAGCTCTGTCATCTCTTTGTCAGATTCGGCCAGCTGCTGTCATTTTAGTCCCTGTATATTTTTTCTAGTCAAGTGAAACAAATTCTGTGGTCAGGCAGTGCATACTGCGTGTTTTCAGGCTCCCATGGGAAGGTCATTAAAAAACGCAAGAGTCTTCCTTCCTCTGATTCCTAAAGGGGCACCGGTCGACTTCTGGAGCACGCTTAGGCCAGCGTGACCCTGACAGAAACGGAAAAAAAAACGAGCCATGCCACCCACAAAGATAGAAGGTGGCGCTTGCTAGGCGGAGTTCCATGTATAAGCAAGACCGGTCTGTTGTTCCTGCAGAGGAACAATACAATCTAACACCTACAATCTAGTTCTCACTTCCAACACTAAATGTTTAACTCCTGACCAGTGAACACCCATATATCATTATAATTACAATTATAATTGGCTAAACTTTTTTATTACCATTCAAACCGGTAAACTTTATGTCCAATCTGCATCACAGATCATGTCAAAGCTGCTATTTACTGTTTCCAATTTCACCGTGGCACATAACCAACACTTCAATCAAAGCATAACATCCACATGCATGAGGAAAGAACTGACAGTCTAGCTAACAATTCAAAGATTTTTTACACTTTGCTAAATTCTCTCCAAATATGTTTTTCATATTGTGGCAATTTATCTAATGAAATCTTTCAGCAACAAAAAAGCTTTACACAAGATTTTAAAAGTCTATTTTTGAAATTTCCACTTGGCAAAACAACGAAATGTCTATGCTCTCTTCAAGTGGACGTAGCAAAGTGTGTTATCGTCAGAGAAAGCTGACTAAAACCAGAAGAAATTCTTGTTGGTAAAACTTTCAGAATTCAGTCCGACAGGTTTCCCCTGAGACTGCTAAGCCTGCACTCACCCAGTACTTTAATAGGAACACAGTCTCAGTGCTTCTTCCTAATCAGCCATAAATGTAGAAGCAGTGGAGTGTTTACAATCATGCTGATACAGGTCAAGAGCTTCAGTTAATGTTCACATCAGACATCAGAAATGGTGGGGAAAAAATGTGATTTGGTGATTTCAACCATGCCATTGTGGTTAGTGCCAGATGCTGGTTTGAGTGTTTCACAAACAGTTGATCTAATGGGATTTTCAGACACAACAGAGTTCCAGAGTTTATACGGAAAAAACAAACAATCATCCAGTGAGTAACAGCTCAGTGTTTAAGTTTTGTTCTTTTTTTGGACTTATTTTGCAAATACACTGTCTGCACAAACATTTGTAGATACCTGACTATAAATCTCATCCCATTCCACATTTAGTTCCTATTTGCTGTTAGAATTCCCTCCACCATTCTGGAAAGATGTTCCAGTAGAGTGGAGATTTGTATTCAGTAGGGTCGAGGTCAGAGCTCTATAGCAGGCCATTCAAAATCTTCCAATTCAACCCATATAAACTATATCTTCATAGAGCTGCCGTTGTTCATCCAAAGACCTGCTATAAAATTGTGTACCTTTAATTCTGCGGTAACAGATTGGAGACGAACCACATAAACTTTCTTTCGGCTTCTTCGATTAGGGGTCGCCACAGCGGACCATCCGCATGTTTGATTTGGCACATGTGTTTACGCTGGATGCCCTTCCTAACGCAACCCTCCCTATTTACCCAGGCTTGGGACCGACACTAAGGCTTGTGCAACCCTAAAAGCTGGGGTTGGTTCCCTGACCGAGGATCGAACCCGGGCCGCAGCGGTGAGAGCGCCGCATCCTAACCACTGGACCACCAGGGGACCTTTGGGGACGAACCACATAATCCTGCAAAAATCAGATGTACTAATATTTTTGTCCATGTAGTGTATATTACATAGACCAATCACTACAACAACTACAAAAATAACACAACATTGATGCGTCTAAAGGCCCGGTTTCTATTCAGTTTGATTCCTACTGACTTAAGTTAGTCCCTTCTCGCTTTTGTATTTATTTAGGCTTTCACTCATCCTCCACAGTTCTGTGCAAAACATCTGCTCTCAGCTGGCCCACACTAACATAAATAACTCCTTTGCTTTCAGACTTGGCTCTTGTACCTAAGAGCAATCATTTCCATCCGGAGCGTGTTGGAGAAAGTGGCCTCCGAGCCGTCACCGCAGGACGTGATAACGAGCAGGACAGCACGGTGCGATTGCTCAAATGCTCTCTCTTACTTTCTTTCTCACTCTTTCTCTTTCTATCTCTCTCTCAGCAGCTCACCAGAACCGAGCGTGATTTACTTACCGCAGTGTGTGTGTGTGTGTGTGTGTGTGTGTGTGTGTGTGTGTGTGTGTGTGAACCAGCTGAGAGTTTTACAGCCTCGCCAGCATGCGGGTGTTACTGGCGACACGAAACCGCGTGTAATTACGCTTGATGTGTTTTTGGAAGCCGCTTTGAAAACCAGAGGCGGTTATATAGGCACATTAACACTCCATTAATTACCCAGTAATAACTACAGATGGGTAAGGAACAGTGTTTAATGTGAAATAACTGACAGGCAAGATTTCAGAAAATACTTACTTACCTTAGGAGAGACGTATGATTTTTATTCAGAATAACTTTTGCTAGTATTTGATGTAATTTGACACATAGTTCAGCAGCTGGCAGGAAAACCTGATTGATTATATGGTGGGTCTGAAGAGCGAAGCAGCTAGAGAGATAGATAAATGGATAGATAGATGGATCTCATTCATAAAAACGATCAGCTATGGGGTTAAGGGCCTTGCTCAGGGGCCCAGGAGTGGCAGCTTGTTGTGGCTGGGATTTGAATTTATGAACCAAAAAGTCTAATGCCTTAACCACTAATCTACCACCTCCTAGATAAATAGATGGATGGATGGAGGGAGGGAGGGAGGGAGGGAGGGACGGACGGACGGACGGACGGACGGACGGACGGACGGACAGACAGACAGACAGACAGACAGACAGACAGACAGACAGATAGATAGATAGATAGATAGATAGATAGATAGATAGATAGATTCATCATTCAGATTTTCATCCACTCTACAATTATAAGCTTTTCCTTATATAAAGTGTCCCTGAAAAATCATCTCATTTTCTGGTTCTTCATGGTGATTTAATTGGAAAAATACTTCATGCAGAAGATCCATGTCTGGACATCAGACATGCTATAGTCTATTTAATCTGTCTAGTCCATCTATGTGCAGTTTTTCTTGTATGCAGAATAGTTCTGCTCAAACACAGTCATCGAAAGTTATTTTCAAAGTCTTTTCTTTCTTTTTTCTTTCTTTCTTTTCTTTCTTTCTTTCTCTCTCTCTCTCTCTCTCTCTCTCTCTCTCTCTCTCTCTCTCTCTCTCCAAACAGAGTCATTTTTCTAAATAACCAAATTTTACATCTATTGATTAGATGTAAAGATCTTATGATGGCTGAAAGAGGAACAGGGATTTGTTATCAGAGGTCTGCGACTGCATAAATCCCAAACCTGAAAACAACTTTGGTGATTGGAGCCAGGTCTGATTAATATCTCAGAGGTAGGGGAGGGGGGTGGTGGTGGAGAAGTAGGTATGCATGCATGCTCTTAGATGGATATTCGATGCTGGTGGTCCTCATGTGGATGGTGGCAAAAAATAGTATGTAGGAAGAGATTTGCAGTGGGTCAAGAGGCGGGGTTTACATGGTGAGGTAAAAATCATGCATAGATTTCCCATTTGCCTGACAAACACATTCAGTTTAACTCATTCCTGACCACTGGGCATTAGCCTGCTGCTAGTATGGGTCATATTTTTTTGACCATACTGCTTATGTTAGCACAAAGTTGGAAGTACACCATTGTGAAGGATGTCTTGATGCTGAAGATGCTTGGAGTGTCAAACAATGCCCATGTCAATGCCCCTGTGGATCATCCATCCATCAATCCATCCATCCATCCATCCATCTATCCATCTATCTATCTATCTATCTATCTATCTATCTATCTATCTATCTATCCATCCATCCATCTATCCATCCATCCATCCATCCATCCATCCAGAAGAATAGAGGTCATTTTAACAGCAATGGAAACTAAACGTACAATAGGACGTTAATAATAATAAGAGGACCAATCTTATGGCTAGGTGTCCACAATTCTTTTTTTCCATATTATGTAAATAATTGCAAACAAATCAAGGAATGGACTTGAAACAGCTGCACATATTAGGTAGCAAAAGCATGACAGGTTTGCAAAGGCGATCTGAGACGAGGCAGGCTGCATTGTGAGATAGCAAAGTGTTCAAATGAAGGAAATGTGAAATGTGAATTGTGAGTTTAGTGAGAAATTAGGTTTTGTATTCTGTATATATTCTGTATGTTTGACATCTGAAGTTGTATTTTACTGAAAACTAATTAGTTAGCAATTAGCATAATTAGCAATTAGCAAACCCTTGCAATGTTTACGTATGATCATGATGTATTTCACTGATACTGAAAAAGAAAGTAGTATATATGGTAGTATATTTAGGAGATCGTAGTAGAATCTAAGAGTAGATTTCTCTCAGCACAGCAGTGTAGCACACGCTAATCGGAGACAGGCAGAGAGCCACAGAAGTGAAGGCCTCCTTCCTTTTTTAGTTGTGTATGTCGTTAAGTGGAGGTGAGTGGTGATGATCAAAAGAGTAAGCTGTGCCTCAAATTTACAGCTAATTATCCAAAGACAAACAGCAAATATAGTAAATTTGTCTTTCTAACATCCATGACTCATGACCTACCATGTAATATGTTAGCTGAAGTTTAGCTAATGCAATATATCATGGGCATACAAGCTTAATGGAAAAACAACAGCTGAATACAGTAAAATTAATAACATGGTCAAAATCACTACATTGATATGTAAATCAGGTGTCAAAATGCACTAATTTGCATATATTTATATATAATTTGTATATAGTTATATATAAATTTCTCATTTATATATTATAAATAATATATATATTTTAACCAATATATTAAATATAGTCAATATATTTAACTTTTTGATATAAAAAAAATGTAAATACATATAAATATGAAAAAGTGCCCTTATTTCCACTTGATTCCCAGTTTCTCAAAATGTCTGCGCACGTCCCTGTTTCTTACTAATACAATGTTGGAAATTATGTTGAAAATATATAATAAAAAATATAATAACTATGGTTGTCTCTCAAAAGGGACAGAAGACACAGTAAATTCGAGATATAAATCTGAGTGACAGAGCGCTGACACTTACGCTTAGGACTGCAAAACTTTGGATCAGCCTTTTGTCAATCATTTTATAGACACTGCAATATTTTATCAAATAAATCGGCTGATTTTTCTTACAAAGATTGCCTAGTGCTAATACACTGTTTTTTGGTCATAATTGATTCATAAAACCACTTTAGAAATCATCATAACTCTAATTTTGCATGTTAATATTTTTTTTAACTTGGAACTTTCTATAGTGTTTTGGGGATTCCAGTGTTTTGTATATTGCCAAATTGTACCCAATGCATCTTTAAGTATGACTTCCTCATCCAGCCAGCTGATGATAAATGGAAGGCTATTTTGGATATGCTTTTTCTATGGACTGTTTGCAAGAAATGCAAACGTTTTTAGAATTAGCCACAACCCATGTGGACAGAGCCAAAGAATGACACTCTGATCGCTCTGAGGCTCGTCAGCAATAAACTGAAAAGTGACAGGTCTTTAATATCAGTTTGCTGTAAGTACTAAAAGGCTGTGATTGCATGCGGTGCAGAATGCAGGGCTGTGATGAAAACATCAATCTGAAATGTCATTCTAAAAATTACAATATCACAGCAGCTGGTTGGAATCATTGCTTCTTTTCCTGATTGTAATAGTAAGAGTTATTTTGTTATCATTATTTTCGTTTTCACTCAATCAATTACGACTGGACGTCGTCCAGCATCGAGCTGTGCGTGAGCAGATCCGATGCAGTGAGTAGTTTGTGGATTCCAAGGACAGGAGGAAGTCATTGGATCCTTTCTCTCTTTTTTTTTTATTGATTTGAGGCTTTAGACTCAAAGGCTCAAGATGCTATTTCTATTCCTCTCACTCACACAAACACACACATACACAGAAACACACACAACACACTTGGGCACCATTTGGGAGCCTCGCCTTTGAAGGAAGTGGGCACATTCCCCAGGAAGTTTGCTCTTTTTTCTCCTTCCTCTCAGCTTCCTCTGCCCCCTGATTTTAGTTAATTGCTGCTGGACTGGCATGCATGATAAGAACTGAAAAAGCGGAGAGATCAGAACTCCAACACTTGCTTCACACTCGAGTCACATTACAGACCTACAGCATAGTAGCATCCAAAAGGCTAACGTTTTGTTCTCAGACCGGTATTTGTTTGAAGTCCTAATTTGAACAGGATGCGTTTGACATGCACATTGCTCGAAACATTGGGCTGCGTTTTGCCCATTTTTTTAATTATATTTTGTCCAGTAGGAATCACCTCCAGATTCATTCAAAATGTTTCTAAAATTGTCATGTTGGTAAAAAAAAAGAGAAGTGAAAAGAGATTTTTTTACATGTTTTATTTAGGATACAGTCAAAGAAAAAAAAAAACAGAGTAGAGTTGGGAGCACTTTAGGAAGTCCCAAAAAGAAAGTTTGATGTCGCAAAAGCCACAAAAACACAGGAGAAAAAGAGAGGACTATATATTTATACACTGCCTGTCAAAAGTCTGGAGACACCTTGTCTTTGTACATGGAACAAAGATAAAAATGTGCAATAACACTTTTGTATTTTATTTATTTATTTATTACTTAAAAAAAATGTGCAAACATCTGTCACCGAAACAAATTCCTTGTAAGTGCGAGCATACTTAAAAATAAAGCTCTTTCTGGTTCTGAACCAGGTAAAAGGCAAAAACACACAATTCGGCAGTGAATGTGCCTGTGAATGACTTTTCTCTGGACAGATGACCCAAATTTTACAGCTCAAACAGAAGAACTTATACTGTAAGACGTAAAACAAGAGACAAGATGATACCAAGATGATGACAAGATGAATTTTTAGAAATTTTTAGAACGTTTTCAACAATGAACATTGTCTTTTTTATAAAGTTGTATAAAATGTAATTTAATGAGCAAACTGGAAACACTAATGAGCAAACCAGTGGCAACTGTGGAGAAAGGAAAATCTCCCCGAGATAGGATGAGAAAGAAATTTTAGAAGAACCAGATGACTACCACACTGTCTTAAACTCACAGTCAAATATGGAGATGGAAGCTCAATTATTTGGGGTTGTTTTGGAGAATATTACAGGTCAAAGGAATACTGAATCAACATGGCTGCCATTCCATAATCCAACTTGTGTAATGAGGAATTTCAAATTTGTAAGCCTTGAACTCCTGTAGTTCTGTTATATAACAGACGGCATTCTATTCGGTAATTAGTGTAATTTAAGTAGCAATTTTTCATAGAGTAGTTAGACTAGGAATGGGAAGTCAAACAAATATGTAATGGTTTATTGATTAGTCGAACAAAATAGATTCTGTCGTCATCGTCCCCCATCAATAGGAGATGGAGAATTCAAGTCGAATTCGGCAGAAAAAAGATCTACACGGTTTGCCATATTGAAACAGATCTGTCTCCAAGAGCAGCACACCTCCTCTGATTAGTGACACCAGTGTGCTTTTAGAGCCAGCAATCATGGAGCTGTAAATAAACCTGAGGCAAAAATGGTTGCACTGGCACTGTGGAAAAGTCTTGGTTGTTTGTTACACACTTTTCTACATACATGTACTGTAAGATCTCTGAGTTATTTCGACATGGTTGAATAATAAGCCCTTATTTTTTTTAAGTTTATACATGTCCTCATAGTGTTAATTATTTTGTTGATTTTAGGTGTTAAGCCACTGAAGGGAGGCCGTCAACACAGGAACTCCATTGTATTTTTCTGATGATTCTAAAGACCAAATTAAACCCTTTATAATGTTATTATTCTAGACTGCATTGTACCCTTTCCTGCCCGATTACCTTGTGTTTTAGGAAAAAAAATGTCCATACACCTGACCTGCATGAGTCCCCTTTTGTTGTGATTCATATCACAAATCAAATAAAAAGTTCTCAAAAGAAACTTTATGTTTTGGTAAATCAAACCTTATGTTACTTATAGTTATTTGTATGCAGGAAATTACACAAATATGTAAACCACACTGTCATTTTGATAAACAGCCTGATTGCAGCAAAATTGGCGAGCATTGTAAGGCATTTTTATCGCTTGCCATTTGGAACAGAAAAGCTTGACCTCGACATTTTCCATCTCGCAGCCCTTGGGATTAGAGTCTTAGCTTTTGACCAGTTCTAATCCTCTCTAATCCTTATTAACAGACATCATTTGTTTAAACTGGCTGGCTGCTGGTTTTAGCTCTTGGGGTTCTTCAAGGATCAGTTTACATGTGACACTTGGGTGAGATCATCCATTGTCACAATCGCATTTTCCTTGTTATCCAGATGATACTGAGATTTACACAAAGAATCCATTATATCCATTCTGGGTGCTCTTATGGTTAAGTTTTAGTTGTTGGCCCCCAAATGATCCTTGGTTGCTAAAGGGTTATATTTCTTAACACTGAAAATGTTGCAATGTTTCATCAACATGCATATGTATTATTGCAATTCCCAGTGGCTCAGTGGTAAAGCGTCTGGGTTACTGATCGGAAAGTTGGGGTTCAAGCCATGGTATCACCAAGTTGCCACTTTTGCACCCCTGAGCAAGGCCCTTAACCCTCAGTGCTTCAGGGGTCATGGCTGACCCCAGCTTCTAACTTCAATAGGATTAAGATATGCAAAGAAGCAATTACACTGTGCTGTAAAATACACATACAAGTATATAGCACCTCTTTTTCTTTCATTTTCATTGGTCTCCAATCAGCAGCTTTAATATACTGTATACTGTACTGGAACCCCCCCAACCCCAACCCCCTTCAAGATTATGTAATGTTACAAACTTGGTTGCTTTATTTACCTTTAGCCTTCCATAATTGGTGGACGACTTCCTTGTGTTACAACGCCATAAGGTTTTCTATTTTTTTATTATTATTATTTTTTATATATATAATGATTTACTTGGGCAACAACTAATTATGTAATTTCAAATGCCAGTTAATTATTCCAGAATTAACAGATCTCTCAACATGTTTTCAGATCTTTCTATCCCAATTAGTTATATAGTAATCTTTTCTTCTTGTTAGTTGGAAGATTTCAGTCTGTTCCATAGTCTGCTATTTCTGTAAACCCTGCAACCTTAGATTGAAGAAAGACTGCTTTAGTCCAAAACACATACTGTATCAAAAATATGTGCTTTGATGAAAGATTTATTTCAGCTGATACCAGTGACTCCTTACTTGAGCCAGTGTTGGTTGGGGTACCTGATATCTCTGTTTTTATCACGTCAACAATAAGCAAACCGTTGAGCACCATGTCTGGGGGGGTCTAAGATCTATCGGTTCATGCGTTCGGACGGAATTAGCCGTATTCAGTGCAGCGAGTGTTAACAGATTTGTAGCTCGGCTTCAGAACAGGTGGCGATGCAATCTTACTCGCCTCCTGACACAAAAGTGTTAAAGGCTACTGTAAATCTCGCATAAATCCACTTCACACGAGGATTTGCGATCAGGAGATAAATAAGTTTAGATGTTACAACTAAAAACCTTCTCGACCCTCGTGATGATAGTGTTTTGACTTCCAAAGAAGATAAATCATTTTATTGTTATTGAAGTTATTGAAGATGACAATAATGCAGGCGCATGTGGTGGAAAACAAACGATTATCTAAGCTCGACCTCCACAATTACTGAAAGTAAACATCATTGATCTTTTTTGTTGGATCTCTTCTGGAGAGCAACCCTGTCCATGATAAAGCAAAACATACAGTACACTGTACCGCAGTGCTGTTCAATTCTTGAATCTGATTGGTCGAAGGTGTTTTTTTTTTATTTTTATAACAGCAGCTCTGATATAAAGTGTTACTATATAAGAAATATAATTATATGGCAATATTGCATTCACTCTTATATGTTATTGTTTTTAGCAACTCATATTATTCATATGGCAGATGTCCTGCAGATTTTATAGAAAGAAGATTGATGAAATAAAGCCGTTTTCATGAAAGAGCTCTTTAATATTTTTTGGAAGGAGTCTCCAGTGTCAACATTACCAGTCCTTCTGCTATGCTGTTTCACAGTACTGTGACAAAAAAAAAACACAATCGGATGACAAAAATGACTGTTTATAGCTGATAATGTAGGTAATGTAAATAAAACGTTATTAAAATAATTTCTTTTATGAATCCAATAAAATGTATAAGAGAATTAAAACATTTAAATGAGAGGTGGTTGCGATTTCTCTTCTCTTTGTGCAGTGTTGATTATTTTCCTAGAATGGCACACCCTAATGTGCATTATTCCTCATGTAATGCAAGAATGAAGGCAGAAATCATGCTGTCATTAGCATTGAGCTTTCACTGGAACATTCAAATCCACTATACAGTCTTGTGTTTATTTACTTCACTGTAGTGAATTTAGCAATTTTTTTGATAAGTAATAATGACTACAAAATTCGACGTTATTATCCCACATTAAATATATTTATAGTATATTGTAATTGTATTAGGCATTCCCTTTATGTGATGATGGCTCTTTCACTGCATGTATACCAAAAAAACCCCACCTGCAATCCCACGTTTGTGAGACATGTTAGAGGTTTTTTTTTGGCATAAAAATAATCAGTGTTTTTAAATGTTTTACCTCTGGCTTTAGGATGGTATTTTACCATCCAAAGTGATCCAAAGAAAGACAACAGATACATTTGTTATGCTTTTTAAACGGTTCAAGTGCGCCAATGAAGCATATCATTAACCCTGGCGTTGCTCCTGGAGACGTTTGGTTTGCAGCAACGACCAGTTCATTTGTTCTCTTCACAGAGCGTTGGTTCATGGTCCTACGGTTGTATTCGTATTGATAATTCTGGCGTAATGCCGATGAAGTAATTAAGCCGAGTTGTTCGCCGTGGCAACAAGAATAACACGAGCGGTTCTTGGTTGTGGACCAACCAACTCCGCATCATAGAGCTGGAGTTGAACCAACCCTGCCATCCAATAACGGATTGCAATAAATGGAAAAAAAGAATGCTATGGGCAAACGCGTTCAAGGCGAGGCTTTAGCATCTTGTTTGTGGAAAACAGATTTTCCCTCCAATTACACACGTCTATGCAGTCAAATCCTCGCTCGAACCTACGAGAATGTCCAATATGGAAAATAAGACTGTTTCCCCATATGGAAAGGCTTATTTTTTATTCGCAGAAAACGTGCTGAAACTTGGCTTTGGTTTATTCAAATGAGAGGGAATCCGTCCAGATGTGCAGCGCACTGAAGTCGGACCTTTTCTCGCGTGGGAGAAACAAAGGAGAAATGTTCAAGTGGTTATAGGCACAATGGAGCCAAGGTGGGGTTTAAACTTTTTTTTAAAGAAAACAGAAAGTGACTGAGGTAAAAAAAAAAAGGAGAGAAAGAGAGAGAGTGAAGCCTGCCTTCAGTTTTCTGCTCCACTGATTTCTGTCATGATGAATATATGCCACGCAAGAACAACAAGCTTCTCGCTGCATCTTTCTGGCAATTCTCTCATCTTTCGTATCCAAATGCGCGTAAAAAAAAAAAAAAAAACACTTTTCCAACTTTTTGTGGAAAAACAGTTTTCTGTTTTGTTTTGTTTTTTTAAATGTGCGTAACCAAAGTTATGAGAATATCAGATGGATGAACTATATGCAAAATAACAGTGGTTTAAACCAGAAGCGACCCCTTCCCTCCTCAGCCTAATCACGAACACTTACACGCACATGCATGAGGAAAAAATACATACAATCATCAAATATATTGAATAATGGAACACACACCATCATCAATCCACAGGCAAATCCATCACGAATGCTCAGACCTAACCTCACACTTGTATATCGTTTCAGAATTCCTGGACATTGAAAATCATGCTCATGGTAAAGGCACGATAATGCTTTCTGCCTGCACAACGCGTTTTCAATCTGATAGCGTGAGAAGACTCAGTATTATAGCAGCGGACATAAACGTTTTTTGTGGCGGTCACCCCACCCATAATAACCTCCACTCTTCTAGGAAGATGTTTCACTAGATTTGTGGAGTTTGATTTGTGCTCATTCAGCCACAAAAACAGAATAAATGTAGGTACTGATTTCGGTGATGTGAGAAGGCCTGGGGTGCAGTCAGCGTTCAGATTCATCCCAAAGGTGCTCAATAGGGTCAGGGTCAGAGCTGGAGAGCAGGCCACTCAATATCTTCCAGTCCAGCCTATGCAAACCATATCTTCATGGAGCCGCTGGAACAGGTTTGGGTCTCCTAGATGAAGTGAAGGAAAGATTTCATGCTCCCGCATCCAAAAACATCCTATACATCTTGTGGGAACAGTTTGAGGAAGAACCACATATGGTTGGAAAAGTCAGGTGTCCTAATACTTTTGTCCATATAGTGTACATGTGCTATGTACCAACAATGTTAACACAAATGCGACATAATAAAAATATTATTTAGAAATAATATATAATTGAATAGAAATATTGCATTGATATTTTTATTGTAAATTTTATTTGTCTTATTATATTTTTGTCATTTATATTAAACCTAAACACTTATTTATTATTTTGTATAATTATATTATTTATTATTATTATTATTATTATTATTATTATTATTATTATTATATCTTGTTGTTTTATCCCTTTGTTTTTTACAGCTATGCTGTTTATGCATTTATTTATTTTTTACATTAACACTGTTCATCCCATAACCAATGCATGACTAAGTGTTTTCCTGTAAACTCCTGTAGCAAATGCATTATTACCAAACAGTGTTCACCTGCATTGAGAAAAATACGTGAACTGGTAACTGATAACGAAGTCTAAAGGCAGATATCAAATTTCAGCATAAAAGCAACTGCTATTCATATGGAGCCAATCAAACCACTAGAAATCTGCAATTTGAGGTTCCCGTTTTTTCGACGCCTGACCGATATTTGCTGTGAAAAATCGTCCGCTTTGGTGCATTAAGGATCTGCGACGTTGCGTTTCTCCGTTTTCACTTCCATCATTTAAGGATCATTTGGAGAACCTGTCACATATCGACCCAGACAAGACAGTGATGCCGTTGGCTCTTAGAATCTCAGCAAAGTTTAAAACTGGAAACGGACTCGCACTAGATTTGTGGGCCGCAGGGAATTCTTTTGAAAAGGATTGTAATTGTGTTTGAAATTGTTCTGACACAAAAATATGGCATTAGCTAGTGCACCAGCTAGTGAAGCAAAACAGCGCCTGCCACCAAAGTATCCACCCCGATGCAGCTGCAAATCTTCAAATTCGACTTCGATTTGAAAGAAGCATCAATAGCAATGAGGGAGTTCCATGTATTTATAGTACGAACTCTCTTCCTAGAGAGTATTGGGTTCTGCTAAGCCACGTTTTAGAGACCTACTATGAATGTTTAGGTTGGCTTGGAGTTCCACTTTTACTTTCTGTTGGTTCCTATTCTTCATGGTGCTTCATGTGTTCTGAAGTTTGCCATTAAATGGTCAGATACCAATACTAGATGTCTTGCTAAAGTGTAACACTGCATATATGTATTGGATGAGTGGATGTCTGTTTTTTTGGTTCCTCCAAGTGCACAAACATGCATCTTTACTCATTTTGATACAGAAAGTGGGCTTTAGTTTAGGCCTAGAGCATTGAAATTCTAGTATTAAGGATTTTAACATTTCTAACATCACTACGTTCTGACATTTCTGCTCTTCTATCATCTTGTGCTGTTCTATAATACTTTGATTAAACTCTCTTCACCAGCTCCAGCTGTCATGTTCACGTAGATTTGTCCATCGTTAGCAGGATCAACCCTACCACGAGACTCTGGGGATTACGCCCGGCTTTGCATCCCGCTTCACTTCTCAAAGGCTTTCTGCCACTGGAGATCTCTTCATCTCTTCATCTCACGCTCCAACGTGCCATGGCTGTGAGGGGTCGAAAAATATTGATAAAATATATAAAAATAGGTGAGGGGTCAAGCCCTCGTTTTCAACAGAGACAAGTTTCAAAAACACCTGAATGAAAACAATAACACACAAAGGAATATGTGAACAATTACACATTAAAAAGGATTCGCTGTAATTAGGATATAAACTCTGATGAAGGATTTTGTGTAATTCGGTGTGAAGAGGATATGAAGGTTATATGATTGTTGGGTTTTGTTTGATTTTTCTTTTTTTTTTTTTTTTTGCAGGGCATATTCCTGTACTTTCACTGTGTGACATACCCTAGATGTGATGTATGTAGGTAATTTGGATGATTACTTTTTAATAGGAGAGCAGTAGATGGCTCTTTATAATTAGTGAAGGTCGTTGCGCTTCTGTGGTTAAAATACGATGGTAAGAAGAAAAATATTAGTTGGAAACACTGAGGCTAAATGGTCAAAGTAAAGAAGAGGCCTATTGTTTGTCTCGTTGAATAGTCTTTCTGACTGCTTTCTTCAAAAGAAATGAGTGATGTGAGCCTTTTAATAAAAAACCCAGTCAGACAGTCCGAGCTGATATATGTATTGGTTACCACCTCATTTATTATTGTTATTGCCTTCTTTTTTCCTCAGAAAGGTGTATTGTACATCAAGAGCAGTGCTGTGGCGTGTGAATGAGCTCTGTTGATGTAGACATGATCAAGGTATGGTTTAAATTGATATCACACACTTTAGCATTAGATATTTATTCTGTCTAACCTCGCTATCCTAGTAAGGTAAACCATTAGTTTTGGTGTGTGTACACTACTACTGTTTATCCTTTTTTCAGCTTCCACCATTAGGGGTCGCCACATCGGATTATTCTTCTCTATTCCCCCTGTACATCTGCCTCTCTCACCCCAACCACCTGCATGTCTTCCGGCCCATGTAGGACGTTTTGGAGACAAGGTAAAGAGGCGAGATTGAGATGATTTGGACATGTGCAGAGGAGGGACACGGGGTATATCGGATAAAGAATGCTGAGGATGGAGCCGCCTGGAAGGAGGAAAAGAGGAAGGCCAAGAAAGTGGTTTATGTGTGTGGGGTGATAAAAGACATGCAGGTAGTTGGTTTGAAAGAGGCAGATGTAGAGGACAGGGGGGGTATGGAGACGGAAGAGACGCTGTGGCGCCCCCTAATGGGAGCAGCTGAAAAAAGATGTTTGCATTTTTTTTTGTGCAATCTAATATATTAAGCTATAGATTGCTCAATACAAAGGTCCTAATGAACTACCCTTTATGTGGCCATATAATGAGGGAGTATCTCAGCTGGCTACCTGGTTGGTATGTGCTATTTTTAAGTTTTTAAGTGATACATAGGTTCACAGCTAGTGTAATATTTAGTTCATTAACCCAAAGGAACTTTTCTTGCAGGAAAAAAGTTCACAAAGTGCTTTCCCAGGATGCCACATAAATGCACCATTTATACAGTACACTTCATTTTAATATATTTCCAAGCATTATTATAAAATGCCAGGCATCTAAATGAATGTCTGGTAAAGGTACAAGGACGGGAAACACATATTTCCCACAGGCACTCATAATTACCTCTCCGTCAGCCAAGACAAATAAATCTTATATCCACGTTCCCTCACAAAACACAATACTTGTTTATTCCTTGAAGCACTGTAAGCCTTCCCTATTTATTAAAGCTATTTATATTTTCTAAGCGTAACTCACTGTGCATTGTTTTCCCCTCGTATTCCCACAGCCACAATTATCAACGACATAATCGTATCGATATGCATCAGCCTTCTGTAATCTTTTTTTTTTTAAAGGAATGTCTAGTTACTACGTTACCATCACCTCAAATAATATTTGTGCAAGTAGAAGTCATTAGACGAGACGGTCTTTCAGAATTTATCTTCATTTTCGTTATTTTAGGAGGTTTTCAGGAATTTATGGGGCCAGAATGGACCAGATGACCGACTTCATGAAATTTCTGGGAATTCACCCTATACCTGGATTTTTTTAGAATATACAGTATATACTGTATATATATTTTTTGTTATATTTCTTCATTGTTCAGAGCTTTCAACCTAATATTTTTTGGTTGATCAATGCTTGTTGCATGTAGATAGAAAGCTCCTGGGCTCTTGAAGGCCCTTGACTCTGGAGTTGCTCTGGATTAAAGTGTCCACCAAATGCTGTTAACGTAATTATAAATGTATTAGATCTTAATGCAAGCCATGGCGAGTTCAATCTGCCTACTTGACTTGAGTTCTTGATTAATGTCCTACCTATTGACACTTGGCGGGTCTTTTTGTGGTTTTTTTCCCCCTCTTTTTGAGGTGGTGGTAAGAAAAAAAAGAGGACACTGTAACTCTCAGCCATTCTAGACAATGAACAGCATCCTCTTCATGACCTACTAAAAAACACCAGAAGATTTATTCAGCTCAGTTCTAGAAAGAAGAGTTACAGGATGTCATATGTACCAACAGCAGTCACTGTGCTGGGACACTACACTGCTCTGAGCCAAGTTTAGGATTAGCTCACTGAGCCATATGTGAACTTAAGCTATAAATTCTGTCAGCATCCACTATTCATAACCATATGCACAGTCACTTTACTGCCATTCATATCGTTTGCTTTTACAGCGACAATGTTAACTGTGATCATGTTTTGCGCTGCACTGCCATTTCACTTAGCTAGACTTACACTAACTGTGCAGTATTGTTTTATTGTATTTAAATCGAGAGCACACCTTCCTAAAAGTGGGACTGTAGCACCACCTGTTGGTGAGGCTAAGTTTCAGGTTAAACTTCACAATTAAAAGCTTATTAAAAAGCTGAATGCAGGCTATTTTTATGTTCCATTTAACTCTTTGGAAAATGTTTACAATAAAAATGTACAGTATAAAAAAAAAAAAAATGTCCTCCAACATTATGAACTTGATTCAATCATTTTTATATATTGTATTATATACAGTTGTATAGTATAATATGATTATATATATATATATACAATATATAGTATAGTATTATATATGTATGTGTATTATATTATATTATACACTTTCCACCATGTGTATAAGCTCAAGCAGCTCATAAGCGACATAAAGAATTGTAATAATCTTGTTCAGGTCACAGAGGTCACCCTCAGCATTTATTTTGTCTATAAGGTGGAGTTTTAGATATGTAGAACATGTTGGTGATAAACGTTAAGAAGCATATTTTGTGTTTATAAACTGATACAGTTTTATGTTTTTTAATAGTGAGGCAGCAGAGACTATTTGCTGTCGCAGCACCACTAGAATTATCAGTTAATGTTTATCAGTAATGGTCACATTTTCTCTGCTGTTTCTTGATTATTATCTAGCAGCGACTTTTCAAAGATGCTATAAACTTCCTGTTAGAACCACATCGAGAGAGCAGCGCAATATCATTTCCAAGCTACTGCATTATTACGCACTCTCGCCGTATGAAGAGGCTCTGTGTATTATTTTGCCACCTAAAAAAGTGACACTTGCTACTCGTTTTGAGTTTTGCAGAAGGAGTCAAATCAAGAGTGGTTATATGTTCAGCAATCCAAAAAGGTCACATTCACCATAAAGCATCCTGAAAAAAATATATATATATATATTTACCACAAACAGTCCTGCACAACAATCGTTTGCAACAGAAATCCTAAAAGTCACACATTCATCACAAACATCCAGAAAAACACCCCCCCCCACCAACATCTAGAAAAAGGATGAAAAATATTAATCATAAACATCTAGAAAAAGAAACCATCCCACCCTTACCACTGTGAAATCCATAATAAAGTCACACCTTCAAAATCCAAAAAGTTACACCTCCACCACAAACATACAGAAGTCACACTTTCACCACAGAAATCCAGAGAAAAATCAGACATTTATCACAAGCAACCTGAAAAAAAGTCACACACTAACCACAAGCATCCTGAAAAAAATCAAACAAACAATCCCCACAAAATCCTAAAAGTCAAACATTCACCACAGTGAAATGCAGAAACAGTCACACATTCACCACAATCATCCAGAAGAAAGGCACACCTTTACTGTGGTGAAATCCAGAATAAAAGTTCACCCTTCACCACAGTGAAATCCACAATGAAACTGCATCACAAAACATCGAAAAATAGTCACACCTTCACCAAAGTGAAATATACAAACAAAATATTTTTCTAGAACAAAATCCAGAAAAGGTTCACTCCTCAGTGTGAAAAAACCTTCAGCAAAAAAACATCCAGAAATAGTCACACCGTCACCACGGTGAAATCTTTAAGAAATGTCACACCTTCACCAAAAAAAGAAATACAAAAAAAGTCACAACCCAATAATCCAGAACAAAGTTCACCTTCAGCACAGTGGATTCCAGAATAAAAGTGCAGAAACAGTCAAACCGTCACCACGGTGAAATCCAGAAAAAAATGTCACCCCAACGCCCCCGCAAATACAAACAAACAAACAAACAAACAAAACAAACAACAAAAGAACCTCCAACACAAAAATCCAGAACAAAGTCCACACCTTCAGCACAGTGAAATTTCAGGAGAATCGCTGTTTCCCGCCCTCGCCCGCGGATGGCGCTCGTGCGCGCCTCGCTGTGTGACGTCGCGGTGGAGAGCGTGCACGCGGTCCCTCCCTGCTCTCCTCCGGTAGATGTTTATTTCAGGAAACAGGATCTGTCAGAGCTTCAGCAGGAGAACGCGGCCGAAACTGAAGGCAAACATGGTGCTGCGCGTGTGAACAGCAAGCACAAGAGAAGATGGTGTTCGAGTCGCTGGTGGTGGACGTCCTGAACCGGTTTCTTGGGGACTACGTGGGGAACCTCGACAGCTCCCAACTCAAGCTGGGCATATGGGGAGGTATGAGACACAAACGCGCGGTTCAGAGCTAACATGAGCGCTGTGCTTCTCCCAGACACACACACCTTTGTGCCTCGGATAGCAGCACAGCAGGCTAATTCTACCTTTATATCCTATTAGCCGCCTGGCTAGCTAGCTAACGCCTGTCAAGTTCATGACATTACTTAGGACAGGCAGCGTTATACCAGAGGGTAGCTAGCGTCCAGCTGTGGTTTAATACCAAACCACTCCTTACTACCCGCGCATGCGCGCTACCTAGGGTACCAACTCATGTTTCTTGCACCCTATATAGTGCCCTACCTAGTATTGAAGGCGGTTTTTGAAATTCATATATTATTATCTATACTGGGGGGGGGTCGTTCTTAAATTAGTGAAAGTGAAAGCGTAGAAGTAAGATTCTATCACTTTTTTATGATTATTTATTTTATACATTTTATTTATTTTAAATAAATAAAAAAAATGGCCTCAAATCCCTTCCTTGCTTTCTATACAGTCATTAAATCATTTAGGTTTCAGGAAATCCCTGCATTAGTTTTGTGCTAGAAACTAATGTCTGGGTTCTTCTAGATTTCTGCTCCTCACTTTTCACATGGAAGGCAGGTGATTTTAAAATACCGACCTGAAATATTGCCTCAGTATCGAATTTCAGAAAATCCATCAGACGGATTTTCCATATTGTCTAATTTTGCACATGAACCTGAGACATCGCACTAATAAGGTTTTGTATTCGGGTTGTTTACTGATGATCAACGGTTTTGTCTTGATATCATGTAAGAAACCGTACGTCAAATAATCAGCATCCGGGATGTGTATTATTCCTCTTGTACCGCCTTTTACTAAAGTTTTATGCAAAAAAGAAATTTGCACAATAACCCAAAATGTCGCACCACTGAGGTTTTGTATTCGGATTGTTTACTGATGGTCAATAGTTTTTATTCTTGATATTATATTAGAAACTGTTTGTCATAGAAATCACCATTCTGGAAGTGGTTTATTCCCCTTGTACCACCTTTTACTAAAATTTCAGCTTGTAAACTGTCCAGAACGAGTTCCTCGCATTCATCATCTAAATACACATAATATGCTTTTTCTGTGTTTTCAAACGAACAGGACAGAAACGCCCACCTCGTCAGGACACCACAGGAATCTGTCCTGATTATCGTTACAAAGCTCATACACTCGAGACTCCTAAGGCTAAAAGAACAAATACGAAATGAAGCTCCTATTTATTCTCTTTATACAAGCGCTCTGTATATATTCAGAAGCTACGAGTCGTAGAAAGAGATCATATCTTTCAGTGTGTAGATAAGGCGTGTTGGCACGGATAAAGTTTTCTGTTTGCGCATTTAATAAGACGTCTGCAAAGAAAAGCCATAACTTTGCTTATTAATAATGCAAGAAATACCCAAAGGCTTTTAGAGCGTTTGTTAACGTTAAAAGGGAATTTATTCTGCGTACCGTATTAAGGATGTAGATCAAAGTGATCTGATTATAAAGATAACACTTCAGCACTTTTTACTGTCACCTCTCGTCTTTTTTAGGTGATGCAATTCTGCGGAATCTGGAAATAAAGGAAAATGCCCTGGTAAGTGTTATGAAATGTTTGGAACAGCACGGTGTGTGTGAAGATGTGGGCGTGTTCTATCTGCCCCAAATGCATTTGAATGCAAATTAATGTAAATCTTTCTTTGCATATCAGAGTCAGCTGGACATTCCTTTTAAAGTCAAGGCGGGGCATATAGGTGAGTGAGTCCAATTCCTGAAGATTTTATGCATCGTACCGCTTCCTAGTGCATCTTTTGCGACGTGTATAAAAGTGTAATTTGGTTTCTAATTACTGCAGATTCAGATTCTTTTGCTAAGAGGTTTGTTGTTTATCTTTGCACAAAACTATCGCTTCGTTCGGCGCAGCAGGAAAATAGTTACGCACGCGCGTACAACACAAAGCCGCGATTTCAGATAAAATAACCAGAGGTTGTGCAACCATTTGGTTTTAGGTTTTTTTTTATTTTATTCTATGCAATTGGCTTGAAGGATTTCCCAGACTTGTCTTCTGCAGTGTCGCCATGTGATACACGTTAGGTTCTACAGGAGGTGAGTTTTTCTGGTTTGACTTCCAAAAATGAAAGAAAAACTCATCATAGTTGTCCTGTCATTACCAATCACTCATTAGGTGTATATACAGACATTATTATGAAGCTTGGATAAAAGAAGCATTGCACATTGGTGCATGTGTTGAGAGTAGATAGTTTGTACAGTTCAGCACACTTCAACCAATTAATAATTCTTACTCAAATGATTTCACTTGGGTTCAAACTGATTAGCTTTTAGACGTATCAATTACCGTAGCTGCACTATGTAGACAAAGGTATTGGGATACCTGACTTTTCTAGCCACATATTGTTCTTTCACAAACTCTTACCACAAATCTGAAGGCAAATGTCTCCGGATGCATTAGAATGGCATTTTTCCTTTTACCTTAACTAGAAGCCCCGCACCTGTTCCAGTAAACCAATGCCCCTGTGCACAAAGATATGCTTTAAATGGGTTGGAGTGGAAAATCTTGAGTGGCCTCCTATAGAGCCCTTGACCTCAACCCTACTGAACAACAGGTTTAGAACGAGTGCATTGATATAAACCTGTGATTTCAATTATAGCCAACTATACTGTCTGTAACTGTAGACTAATCGTAACAAAAATGTACTTTTTACCCATCGTTCAATTAAAAACATACGGATGGGTTTCTTAAGTGAGACAGATTGTCAAAAAAAAATAGATGAAAATGAATAAACATACCATGTGAATAAGAAAAATGGAGATACATATAGATTACAGCACACTGAAATGTTTTTTTCCCCCCACATATCCCAGCTTGTTAGGAGCAGGGCACATGGTCAGCCATGATACAACACCCCTGGAGCAGAGAGGGTTAAGGGCCTTGCTCAAGGGCCCAACAATGGCAGCTTGGTGATACTGGGGCTTAAACCCCCGACCATTCCGATCAGTAACCGAGAGCCTTGACCATTGAGCGAAAACTTCATGTACAGCAAAACTTTTCTGGATAATAAAATGTTTTGTAACGTTCTTGTCCTTCAGGTCGCCTGGAACTGAAGATCCCATGGAAGAATTTGTACACACAGTCCGTGGAGGCGACACTCGACGAGGTCTACTTGCTTATCGTCCCCACTGCCAGTAAGAGCTCTTAATCACACCCACATCCCATATTTAACATTTCCTTTAACCTAATGTTCATTTACTGAAATGAAATGTAAGCACGAATTATACTGGTTTACGTTTGACTGAAATGGTTTAACAGGCAATTTAGCAATTTCTTGGTCACATCTTATAAAGGCTGTTTGTGAGTCTTAATTCATATCTAAACTTCGACGTGATGCGCTATATTTTAGACCAAACGTTAATAATGTAGCATCATTTCTTTTTAATGTACTATGATTCGAAGACATTTTACAATCGCAAATTGTACGTTTATATTGTAGTTAAACACAACTATCAGTGTCCCCTTACAATACCATCCACTCTCAACACCATGTATCACGCACATCCAAGGATAAACCATTCACCGTTTGTTTTGTTTTTTTTGTTTTTTTTTCCGTGATCACCTCCTACACGCGAACCGGTGTATGGTTTTAATGTCCTTCAGACGACCTCTGCATAGGAAGCCGCTGTAGATCGAGACACAGCGAAACGTTCATGCAAACGGAAATGGAATTTAGACAGAAAATGATACCTGTAGTTACCTGGTTATAACTAATCGCTGCCTGGAGATTATTTCTTACGCGTCGTCGTTTTTAAATAACCGAGTCATGTTGGTGCCGACTTGTGTAGATGTTACAAGATGGGTTTTTCTATATATGAAATTAATATATATTGGAATATACATATGTCAATAATTATATAAAAACGTTCCCTTAACATGCACTTTGAAGAGTTTTATTTAATACACTGTATAGACAATGATTTTAACTTTTTCAAATGTTTTTTTTTATTATTATTATTATTATTTTAATTGATGTGACCAGTGAATTTTATGAGAATTCATCATGAGAATTTAAGCTTTTTGGAAACGTTTTAAGTGCGTGTCCTCCTTGTACATCAGGTATAAAGTACGATGCGGAAAAGGAGGAGAAGCAGCTGCAGGAGGCTCGGCAGAGGGAGCTTCAGAGGATCGAGGAAACCAAACAGAAAGCGGCCGAGCAAGGTAAGGATAAAAGATTATAACTTTTTACATAAAATAAAAAAAAAAATCCACACGTCACTTATGTGAGTTGACTATGTGAACGTTTTTTTTTTGTGTGTGCAGAAAATCCGAAGATGGAAAAGCAAGACACCTTTGTGGAGAAACTGGTCACGCAGGTGATCAAAAACCTGCAAGTGAAAATTTCCAATATTCACGTTCGCTACGAAGATAGCGTAAGTGCTCGTATGACTGACATCGTTTTAACTTCTGATTAAAGCTTTATTGTTTATGCAATTAATTTTTTCACACAGGTCACCAATACGAATTCCCCTCTTTCATTCGGAGTGTCTCTGCAAAACCTCAGTCTCCAGGTACATACTACTTCAGGATGAAATTCATTCTTTAGATTGATCCGTTCAAAAATATGGAAGCACCCTGAATTATGTAACGGAAGGTTGGAAATCTAAAGATTAACCTCGGTCAAATTTAGGTTATAAATGCTCTACATTTATATAAGAATAAACAATGATGGCAGGTTTGTTTTCTATTTTTCAGACAGCAGATGCAAACTGGAAACCGTGCCTGCTGGATGAGAAGGCAAAGCTGTTTTTTAAGGTAACCATTTTGTTATGAAGACCTGCAGTGGTTCCACATTTTCATTCATCACGCTTATACTTAATATACTAAATAGGTTATATTAGAAAAATCAGACGTGACCTATTTCATTAACTTAAACTTCTAACATTGAACCAATGGCATGGAAGGTGAGCAACCTGTGAGGTCCTGTCATCATTCTCCTGTCTATCAACTTAATGGCAAAAGTTTATGGCTGTTGATGGTAGTAAATCTTCTATATACACTCAATGGACTACTAGTCCAATTAAAATGTTCCTTTTTTTTAATGATGTTTAGTCGATGATTTGCAGTCCTGTCTCTTTTGCTGTGACATTTTCTTATGGACTGTGAAAACATTTCATTGCTGAAATGTGGATAAAGGTCATTAGACATGTTGAGAATTAGTAGATAATCTGGGTTTTTTTTTTTTTTCGCAGTCTGTAGTCTGGTGATCTTTTTATTGCTGCAGCAATGTAAGAAAGCAACAGCAGCAAGATTGTATTCCTCTCACACCACGATTTTTTAGGTCCGAATTCCTCTGTCTTGAAGACTTTCCATTGTTGTCACACTGTATTGGTACTGGAGACTCCTTCCATTAATATTGAAAGAAAAAAAATCTCTCCATACATAAATGGTCAGCATATCACCGATATCCTTGTATTCTAACAGGACATCTTTTAAATCTTTTTAAGCAAATTTTAGTTAGAACTCTGTTAACAAACCACAGGCGAATACAGAAGTGATCATGAAATGAAAATACGCAAAATTCAGACTAGTCAGATTTGTTTAACAGCATGGAGTTACAATTAAAGTTATAAAATGTACCAATTGTATATAAATTGTGTTCTGATTTATTCAGCTCGTCCGTCTGGATAATCTGTTTGCGTATTGGAACGTGAACTCTGAACTGTATTCCATTCACTCAGCTAGTGAAGCCCTGGTAAGTGATCATTTCCTAATCTACTATATGAAAAATTACACAAGGCAGGAAAATGAAAATTGAACCCCACTGTCTCATTCTTTCATGTTATCTCTCTCTACGTTTCTCGTAGCGGCACCTGCAGCAAAACATGGCTGTTCAGAACTCCGTTCCTCATGACTATCAATTTAGTAAGTGACTGCTTTCACTTCTGATTCCATTTATTTTTCTTGGCCAATTTGATGCTGTTATTAAACTTATCACTTGTTCCCGCTTTGCCTTTATAGTTTTCCGCCCGATATCGGCTAACGCTAAGCTCCGTATGAACCCTCGCTCAGACGTGGATTTTTCCTCGCCCAAAATGGATCTGGTTGTCAATCTTCCTGAAGTGGCTGTGGAGCTCAGCAGGCCTCAGGTGATTCAAAGCCGTCACACTGATCATTTCATTTCTGTTTGGTTAAATCAATTATTATACCGTCTAAACAAAATATGAGCTTTGAACAAAATTTGTTTTTGTTCCTTCACAGTACGTCAGCATTCTGGAGCTTTTGGGCTCTGTGGACATGATGTCACGCAATCTTCCATACAGGAAGTATCGCCCAGATGTGCCTGTCCACACCAATGCATACCAGTGGTAAGAGCTTTTACAGTCGTATTTTTTTTATGCAGTGTCTGACTGACTGCAACCATTTTTTATTTTCATATGTGCATTACAAATACATTTTGTATCTTGCCCAATCATTATTTTGGCTCCCTCTACTTGGATCTACGGCATCTACATAGCTTTTTTTTTTTTTGTACTTGCGTTCTTCCTGTTTAAATTTGAAAAGCCGATTTCTCTTTTAGTTCAAGCTTTTTTATATGGGTGCTATAATATGGATTACATCTTAAGTAACAAACATTGGTGGACAAAGTACACAAACCTTGTAGTTGAGTTAAAGTTGAGATGGGTAAAATATGACTCCAGTAAAAATGCTCCCTTTAAACTTTAACTTGAATAAAATTAAACGTATTTGCCTTCAAAAGTACTTAAGTATCCAAAGAAGTATGATTTATTATGGCTATAATTTATCATTTTTGCCTCAAGACTCTTTGCTTAATCAACTCAGTTCATGTGAAAAGACTATAATTTACTAAGTCACTCTAAGCACCGTTCTATCAACCGATCTGTTAATAGAATGATATTAATAAGTCAACCTTTGATGGATATCTATTAAAATGATCATGACCTTCTTTTCAACTACTGCAAAAAGAAATCGGCAAATGTGAAGTTTTGCCGTGTTTGAGTCTCTGATGTTTCTTCAATCGTTTATTCCTCTCAAAATGTTGAACTGATGCTGAACTGTATGTTGGTGATGATTAGATACCACCAAGCACCAATCAAAACAAGTTCAAAACAGATCTACACTGATTGATGGCTTGTTGCATGATTGGCCGGTTAAGTTTTTATCCACTCATAAATAAAAAGGAACGACAATAGTTTAGCAAAGAGATTTGACTTTAAAATGTAGTGAAAGTAAAGTTAAATACTTATAAATAATATACTATAAAGTTCTAAACCTCAGCAAAGTGCTCAGAAAAAGCTACTTAAGTACAGTAACGAATTACATGTACTTTGGTGCACAACTGGGAACAATTAACTCATTAAAAGTACTAGTTAGTCAAATCACAAGGAGTGGAATATGGTGAAATCCAAGAAGTCATCCCTTTGCATTTTCCCAGTTTAACCAAACCCAAAGTGCTATTTAGCCTCTTCTGCATACATGATCAAATCATTCAGTTTATTGATACCTTGCTACCTTATTGATTTCTGATAGTGAGAAACATTGTGTTCTTTTGTTTTTATTGTTATTTATCAGGTGGCGTTTTGTCATCACGGGCATATTGGAGGTGAACGTAAAACCCTCCCTGCACATGTGGTCTTGGAAGCACATCAAACGGCACCGGCAGCAAGTGAAGCAGTGCAAAGATCTCTATAAGACCAAGATCACCAGCAAGAAGCCTACAGAGACCCTGCTAAAGAGTCTGGAGGTAAATAATAACGACTTGGACTATACCATAATGGCAAATAGACAGTAAAACTTTGTTCATGGTAATAAATGAAAGTAATACACTGTTTCCTAATCTGCCTTTTTATATAGTTAAATAAGGATATGGTCATACTAGCATGTCATACTGTATTTTAGAGCACATCCATATAGACCTAACAATGTGGATTAGGACACAGTGTATTACTTTAATTTATAAACACAAACATAGATTTACTGTTTTCCATTAGCGCATCAAAAACTAATGAATCTCGGTTGAGCTAATGGAAAACTACAGATAGCAGACTACTGTAAATGGCATGGCTGCATTTAGGGATATTTTATTCTTTCAAGCTCAACCGATGTGCTGCTGATGCCGTATAAAGCCTTTTATAATGTTCCCTTTTATTTCTCACAGGTTTTGTTCATAACCCGTCAAGCTTCTTTTATGTTCTTTCTTATTTACAGGAGACCGAGAAATCTCTGGATATTTTCAATATCACGCTCGCAAGACAGCAAGCCGAGATGGAGGTCGGGTACAGTTTATTTTACACACACACTTATTAAAAAAATGTCTAAAGTACATTCATAAATGGTGTAATTTAATCACAGCACCGATAAAAGTCTGTAAATGATTTTAGTGAGTGCTGCAGGCTTTTGTCTAATGTTTTAATGATCTACTTCCATCCACTTTACAGGCCTCTAAAGCTGGCCTGCGGATCTACAGGCCCGGGTTGAAAATGGAGGAGGAGCAGTCGCAGGGCTGGTTCGGCTGGATGTGGAACTGGTCTGGAGACACCTGTGACCAGACCAAGGAAGTCAAACCCGGAGGTAGTGAACCCGACAGTTTCTATTAATGATCTAACTCTAATAGTTAAAATTTTTTATAATAACAACAAATTCACAGGGACCTGATTGGCAGAAACTTCACTTGAAAAAAACGTGTGATTTAGTAAAATGTTCTGTGAGGGGAAATTGGAAGTTTTTTGAAATAGTTAGCATTTGGTCAGTGATAAAATAAGTTTCAGTTTTCCAACATTGAAAGGTCTTACAAATGAAAATATTAGAAATATTTTACAAATTTGAGACCTGTGTAATGTAACCTCTTGGTGTTTCTCCATAGGTTTTGACACACTGATGACTCCTGCAGAGAAAGCCAAACTCTACACTGCCATTGGATACCACGAGACAGCTGTCAATCCTAATCTGCCAAAAAATGTGAGTGCTTTCTGTCTGTTTCCTCAGAATGTGGAATAAATGAATTGACCTTTTTTATTTCTTTTAATTTTTTACATACACACTTGATTGGTACCTAATCCAACAATAATATAAGCTTTTTTTTCGGATGCAAATGTGTAACACTAAGCAATAAGCATGCTGATGTATTCTGCTTTTTCAGTTTGAGGACATGAAGGTTCGGTTCCAGTTGGTGAGCATGTCCGTGTCGCTCAAAGAGAGCAAAGAAAAACCGGAGATTATCAAACTGTCCGTCATCGACCTGAGAGTCATGCTGACGCAGAGACCTTCTGCTCAGGCCTTAAAGTAATCTCTTTTATTTTCTTCATAACTTTCCTCCATTTCACACTGCAACCAGGGGTGCAACAGTACACGTATTCGTACCGAACCGTATTAGCACAGGGCTTTCGGTTCGGGACGCACGTATACCGAATGCACTCTTTTTTTTAACGTGTGGAAAGAGTTAATATCTGTCATAAATGTAATACCGAAATTGAACCGAACCGCGAGTTAAAAACCGCTGTACGTCCCGAACTGTGAATTTTGTTTACCGTTACACCCCTAACTGCATATAGTAGTATTATAAATGATTCTATTGCAAATGTTGACCAGATAGAAATCTGACATCCAGCAGATTTAAGCAGTTGTCAATATTTCTCTAATCAGGATCACAGCACAGTTGTCATCCTTTGAGGTAACCGGTGTCTTGAGGGATGGTGTCTCTCCCACACTGCTTTCTCCACGTCGTGTGGTGGAGGAAGACAAGCCTCTGCTCAGCCTAATGTTCGAAACCAATCCACTGGATGCCAAAGCAGATCAGAGACTGCATGTGGAATCTCAGCCACTTGAGATCATCTATGATGCAGTCAGTGTACAAGAGTAATTTTTTGATTATAACAAAGAAACCATGGCTTCATTTGGTCTTATACGAGTGTTTTCTCTGTGTTCACTCTGTAGATGACGGTGAATAACATGTCAGCTTTCTTCATGCCTCCAAATGACCTGCAGCTGGATGAGCTGACTAACGCAACCCGCATGAAGCTGGAGCAGTTCAGAGACAGAACCTCAACCGGTGTGTGTTTGTGCGGTGGGCATGTGTGTGAAAACCTAAAATAGAAGCACAATAAGTTTTTATATTCTATGCTGCATTGTTCTGCACAGTACAATAACCGAAGCGATCCTTTTGAAACACAAAGCCTTTTTTGTTAACGTAGGACTCATGTACATCATCGAGACCCAGAAAGTTCTTGACCTGAAGATCAACCTGATGGCCTCCTATGTGATTGTGCCTCAAAAGGGCTTCTACGACCCAAAGCACAGCCTTATCATTCTGGACCTGGGACACTTTCAGGTAACTTCATCCCAAGTCTCTTAATCGCAAAAATACATTTGTATGACATCAGGAAACGGATTTGCTATTAAGGACATGCAAAAGCAATTGAATGTTAAGAGACGTTTATACAGTTCCTCCTTACTCTCATGCAGATGTCGAGTCAGAGCAGAGCCAATTTGCCACAGCTCTCAGTGGATAAGAGCACCATTGAGGACATCATGTCTCGAGCCTATGATAGCTTTGATGTCCAACTCACCAGCCTGCAGTTGTTGTATTCTAAACCAGGTATGAACTCTTATATGAGGTGGCATCAAAAAGTTTCGAGACTAGCGGTCCACAGATACGGTCGACTTTCGCCGCATGTCCACCGCCTTTCTATTGATGGCCTCGCCCCTGGGGACAAATTCTAGATGCACAATGCCACGAATTTTGGAAAAGACTATGAAACCCGCGCACCCAACCTTCGTCGACATGAAGGACGGTTCGACCACGGCACTGATGGAGTTCTCTGCAGACTTGGACATGGTTTTCCTTCTGCTCCTGGGTCAGCAGCTTGCAACGTGCCATCAACACCGTGCATGTTTAAATCACACTTGTGGATCGTCTGGACTGTTCTGTATGAGACAGTGGCAGCAATGTTGTGGATTGCAGGGGCAGCCGTGTTGTGGATTGCAGGGGCAGCAATGTCATAGATTACAGGGCACAGCTCTGAATGTATACAGGACAATGTCTTTTGGAACACTGACTTCTAAAGGTCGGTGCCGCCTGTGACTGTGCGTGCAGCCTTGTGCTGCCATCTGTTGGTGTGTTAAAAAACTAGTCTCCAAACGTTTTGATGCCACTTCGTATTTTCTTAATCTTGCTTATCTGACACATTTATACACATCGTTTAGAAAACACAGTGGCTGGTTTGATTTCAGATGGAGACTGGGAGAAAGCTCGGAAGCTGAGGCAGTCTTCCTTCCATGTTCTGGAGCCCGTCGACTTGAAGGTGGTTTTCAGCAGAGCCATGGTGGTCACTGACTCAAGGATGCCAAAGTAAGGGGACTGTCCTTAAAGTTTATTCTACATACATAAAAATATATATATAAAATCTAGATCAGTTTTTGTTCTGTTTATATTAAGCTATAGTCTGTACATGGATATAAAAATCATTAATGATATAATGTGTATCTGGATTCTTCCTGCCTGATAGGTTTAAGATATTTGGAGAGCTCCGGCTGCTCTCCCTGCGCATCTCGGATGACAAAGTCCGCGGCATCCTTGAGCTGATCGACAGCATTCCGCTGCCTGAGAGTCGGCCCTCGCCTCGAGCTACTGCTTCACAAACAACACCCAAGGTGTGTCTGTGTGTGTTCAACCGCACCTTCCGGTTAGAATCCAGCATGCTCGTTTAAGATTATTAGTACATGAAAGGTGAGGGTGTGTTTGTGGCTAATGTTTGTAATGTAATTGTGATGTTTCATTGCATGTCTGTAGGTACTCAAACCAAAAGAGACCCCTCAGCTGACCCCCAGAAAACCAGCTATGGTTGACCTGCGCTCCTCAATCATTTTTGACTCGGGTAAGATACACAAAATTGTGCACACAGGATAGATTCTGGGCAAAAGAATATCAATAATGCAAACTCTAGTATCAATTAGGGTTTGTAGAAATATATCCCAAACGTTCAGGGTCCTGTGGTGCACCATTAAATCTGTTACAAAAAAAATGGAATTGTGACTCTGACCAGGTATAAAACAAACAGTCAGAGAAGCAACCAAAGGGCAGAAAGTAAAGTTTAGTACAATGCTACCACCATGCTTCACATTGGGCTGGATTGTGTTTCTGAAAGTTGTATCACTTTTGATCATATCTTTGATCTTTGTTTTCCTGTTTGCAAACGTCTGACCCATTTGATAAGACTCTTTTTCAGGGTCTAAGTTGTATTTCTATGAACAACGATTCCATCTGAACTGTGGATCTCTCGAGCTTTTTTCGAATATTTGACTTTGCCTATTTTTCAGGCTCGGAGGAGGATCTGTTCTTTGACGCCCCCAGCTCGCCAGTTGAGGATCTGCCGTTCTTTGAGGCCAGCTGTGGCTCCTTAGAGAGATCAACCTCCATAAAAAAGAAGACGATGGTGAAACATGACCCCAAAAAGAACATGACCGAGTTCCTGCTGAATTTTGAGATAAACACGGTGTGAAAACGTCATGAAACTTTAGCGTGTTTGTATTCGCATATATTCAGCACGTTTAGGTTTATTTCCTGTACGTGTTACATTTGTCGTCTTCTTCGGTATATGCAGTTGTCCATTCAGCTGTGCCGCCTTTCAGAGGGCTTGGAGGTTCCCGTCCTGCGACTGGAAATCGAGAGCCTGGGCACGGAGCTCAAAGTGCGCACATTTGACATGACTTCCTACACGTTTCTGCGGGAAATCTGCCTGGAGTGCTCAGAGTACATGGGTATGTCCTCCTGAGCTCATACACACATTGCTTTTGTCAGGTGTAGGGATGGGTATCGTTTACATTCTATCGATACTGGTAACGATACGGATACTGCTTATCAACACTCTCCGTACAGCGCGCAGATTGTGTCAATGATTCGCCTCTAGAGGCCGCTCTCTTAATGACAGCAGACCTTCACTTACGTTTTTTACGTTTTTTGTGTGTGTGTGTTTAAAGATGGAGAAAACAAGAAGGTGCACCTCATCACCACTCTGGATAACACTGAGGATGATCTGCTCACATTGGAGTACACTAAGGTAAAGGGTTTTCTGTTTGTGCATTTGGTGGTCCAGGAAAACCGCGCATGTGCAAACTCGGATCTGTCTTTTTTTTTTTCTGTTCAGGCGGATAAGAACGCTCCAGATTTTAAATCGGTGTATAAAAACACAGAGCAGCTTATCAAGGTAAGTCCGAGTATCTAGCTACTAAAATATCTTTTAAGCTGTGCTAAAACGACACTCACGTGACAAACAATACCCCGTATTGACAATGTGAGGGAAGTTTGATTGATATCTTTTAACTAATAAAACAGCTCAGGTGCATCCTATTTCCACTGATCATCCTTGAGATGTTTCTACAACTTGACTGGAGTCCAGCTGTTCGCCTTATTGTTTCATCAATATAACGTCTGGCTTGTAACATGAAAACTGGTCGAAACAAAAGATAAAAAATATGAAGAGAACCAAATTACACCTTTTAAAAGGATTAAACTATTGAGAGCTAGCTAGGCGATATCTCTTCACAGGTATAAACAGTTGCCCTTTTTAATCACAGGTAAACTTCTCCTCCTTGGATGTGCATCTCCACATCGAAGCCCTCCTCAACTCAATGAACTTCCTGAACAGCCTCCTCCCTCCCGCAAAGAAGGAGGAGCCTGCCGAGCAGCCTGCTCCCCAACAAGATGATGAGGGAGAGGCAGACAGCGAGGAGGAGAAGAAAGAGGAGTCCCCCATTACCAGGAAATCCTGTAATGTTCCCTTATTTTGGCTGTCAATAACCAAGTCATGTGTAGTGATTTATGATCTCACCAGGAGTCTTGTAATAATGATTACCTTGTTTGTTCCTGGACAAGACCGCTATAATTTGGTGTTTTTTTTTTTTTTTTTTTTCATAATAACTAAATATTCATTCGTTCTGCCTGTCATTTCTTGTTTTTTATTGCAGCTACAAAGAAGTCGAAGTTTGAGGATGTGGTGAATTTGCACATCAGAGCAGATTTGTCCTGTCTGAAGGCCTTCATCAGAGGAGAGAAAGCCAGGATCTCTGAGATCAGTATAGAAGGTAACAAAACACACATAATACAGGGCACACACACACACACACACACACACACACACACACACACACACACACACATACATACATACAAATACAACACTGTCTTTATTAATTTTGAAACTTTAAAGATAAATAATAATGACAAGAAAAAATATATAAATAAATAAATAAAAATAGTGTATATATACTTTATATATAAACACATAGATCAGCAAAACTTCAGCAACTATTTTACTACTTATCTTCTCAAGATACAATACTACAGAAATAAAACTTAATATATTTTATAGTAGTCAATGTGCAGCTTGTATAGCAGTATAAATGTACTGCCCTCTAAAAAATAACTCAACATACAGCCATCATTGTCTAAATAGCTGGCAACAAAAGTGAGCACACCCTAAGTGATAACAGCTTAAATTGACCAGGTATAACTCTATGCTTTTATGTTGGTCCCTCTTTTGCTGCCAAAAACAGTCCTGACCTGTCAAACATTAACTTCTTGAGCAATTTAAGCTACAGGAGCTCGTCTGTTGGATCGAACAACACGGGCCAGACTTCGCTCCCACCGTGCATCAATGAGCCTCGGCCGGCCATGACCCTGTCGCCGGTTCCCCACTGTTCCTTCCTTGGAGCACTTTAGATAGATACTGACCACTGCATGCCGGGAAGAGCATTCTTTCATTCAGTTTTAGAGATGTGCTGGCCCAGTCATCTAGCCCAGTGGTCCCCAACCTTTTTGGCGCCACGGACAATATTTTTCACCGACCGGCCTTTAAGGCGTGGTGGATAAATACAACAAAATAAAATGATACAACCAGCAAAAAACTGATAGAGATAATCAGTGTTTTTCACTTTACCGCTCATAATGCCATAAGGTCATAATATTATGCCTGGTCGTTGTATATTTATGTAATTAGTACGATAGTATTTGTAATTAAGTATGTACACATGATTTATAATGTAGCCCTAACCATAATCTCAGCAATACAATGAATTCTGTGCTTTTCTCTTCGAAAAATAAGAATCTGATTATTTTTATTAAATGGCGCTCATGTGGTGAGAACACAATCCTCTCTCTCTTTTGCAGGTCTGGTTTCTGAAGTACAGATGAAGAAGAAATCAGTCGAGATTTCAGCTAACCTGAAGAATATTGTCATATTGGACTGCGACAAAGATGCGCTGTACAAAAAGGTAGTAGGTTTAACGTCAAAATATTTTAAACGTTATGTCAAGTGTTTCAAATAAAGTACACATTATCACATCAGGACAACTCAGAGGTGGTCCAACTTTTATATATTTAATTGTTGAAAAAGAAAAAAAAAAAGCATATACCACAATAAATATTTATTTAACAAGCAAACTATTAAAAAAAATGTTTAATATACATGTTAATATTTTTCAGTATTATATTGTATTAAGATGAGTCAAATGCTATGATATTCACAAATTCATAACCAACATATATTCATACAACCATAAACACTCAGGCACTTATAGGTCTTATGGTATAAATTTTAAGACATAGTAATAACTCGTCGTAACCGTTCCTTCTAGGCAGTGTCTGTAGCAGATAAGGACGTGTTTGGTTTCCACATGGTGAACTATGTAGATGCTACAGATGGAGATGCCTACACAGATATGCAGATAGTGGACACTAGCGTGACTCTGACAGTGGGCTGCATCCAGGTCGTCTTCGTCAACAAGTTTGTCTCCTCAATACTGGTGCGTAGCAAACAAACCTGTGATTTTGTGCCACAATGTGTTATGTTGATGTTATATTTCTGTGTCAAAAAGACACAAATTCATTGTATATTCCTTTTTCTGTCACGGGTCCAACTCCAGGCCTTCATCAATAACTTCCAGGAAGCAAAAGATGCTCTAGCAGAGGTCACAGTGCAGGCAGCGGAGAAAGCAGCCACAGGTGTGTTGGAGCTTGCCGAGAAAAGCACTCGCATTTCGCTAAATGTGAACATCAAAGCACCTGTCGTTTTCCTCCCCCAATCATCCGTTTCCACGAACGTCATCGTGGCCGACCTGGGTTTGGTGACGGTCAAGAACCACTTTGAGATCGTGCCCTCTCAAACCCACACCAAGATTCCCCCCATCCTGGAAACCATGAGTGTGGCTCTGAGCGAGCTGAAGATGTACAGGTGTGGAGCCGGGTCACGTGTTCAACTGAATAAAATCAATTTAAGCATTGAACATACTTTAAATATAAAGGATGAGTGTGAGGGTTTTTTTTGTGTACTTAGAACCACATTTAAAGACGGCCAGTTCCAGAGTGAGATTCAGGTTCTGAAGCCTGTCAACATGGACCTGTCAATCAAGCGCAATCTCTCCGCCTCCTGGTACCACAGCATCCCTGACAACCAGATCAACGCACACCTCAAGCCCATGAGTGTACGTGTGTGTTTGTTGGTCTGAAAAGTTTCACGTTGTCTTGTATTCGTGTCTAACTTGTATATTCGTGTGTGCTGATACTGTAGCTGATCTTGAGTCAGGAGGATCTAACTGTGCTTCTGAGGACTCTGAATGAGAACCTGTCCGAGACTTCTGACACGGTTCCCGCTCCTAAAAGTTCTGATAAGACGGAGACGGCATCTACCAAAGATTCACAAGAATCTGGAGGTATATACTTACGCTCACACGCAAACACCCTCGGAGTGAAAAGCTTCACATGGTTCCTATTTTTTTTACATACGTTTAATAACCAACATTTTTTGTTTTTTGTATGTAAAACAATCACAGAAATTAAGTTTTAGCATTTAAAATTCAGGTTTTCCAGAATCCCAAGTAAACCAGTTTCTCACAGTAAACCAGTTTCTGACAGGCCACATGTGCATACTGGATCATGATTCACACTTATGTAATTTGTTACACAATAACAATTGTTCATTAAGTGTGGCGGCTATGCTTTCATTTTACACTTTTATATACACAGGTCGTCCCTGCGTTATGATGGATCGAATTTTCGCAGATTATGATGACCATTTCTGCTACAAAAAAAAGAAATTGTAAATATTCGCGCGCCGTTTTAATTATGGTACGATACGTTGGAACGTTGCCAGAATGTACGCAACTCCCACTTTGTGAGATGCCTTTATCTCGCCAGTGGTCGACAGAGTTTGGTTTTCTTGGTTTAGAGCGTGTTTTTGGTGTTTCAAAGTCCATTTTGGACACTAAAAAAAAACACGTCCAGCTCTGCTTCTCACGAACCGGCGCTTGTGCATGCACGCATTGCCACATACGGTATATACTGTAAAGTTGATACATCATGAAATGTTGAAAATGGGGGAAATGTGAAGCGGATCTGCATGTGACTATAAGTATCATTTGTCGTGTCAATTTTAATCGCCTCACAGGAACCACAGTGGTAACGGCAGCAGTAGTGGAGGGACAGAAGACGGCCAAACTGAAAAGCACGTTAAAACTCCACTTCAAGTTTGATTCGTTGACTCTGGTTCTCTACAGCTCGAGCGGAAGTGAGGTAATCCGATCCGATCTCTGGGAAGTGCACCACGTGCTGTAGCTAACACTGAAATTATTATTGTAAAAGTTCCAACATCTACCTGTCAGATGTTGCTCATAATTGGTGTGTTTGAAAGAGTGTTTTAGAGTTTGACACCATTTTATTTAGACAGAGTCATCGAAATGTGCTTAAGTTAAAATATTATATGAAATCTGTGTGTGTGTGTATTTAGACTTCATTGCTGGACTCCCATGATGAACAGCTGAAGCTAGCAGAGTTCACCCTGGGCACCATCTCCAACTCAGTGCACATGTTTTCCGATGGCTCCATGAAGGCCTCTGTGAAGCTCGCCGAATGTCTGCTGGACGATAAGAGGAAGAGAGTCAACATGATCACTTCCAGGTCAGAGGTTACGAATAAATCAATCGAATTTCTCTTCTATGCAAACACAAATGCTAATCCTAACTCTCAATTCTGTGTTTGTGTGTGTAACTTTGCTTGACTCAGGATGATGGCAATGCGAAAGGGTTCTGAGAAGAACGTTATGGTGGAGGTGAATTATCGCCAGGGCCGGGAAGGAACCATTCTCGACATTGTAGTCCAGGATCTCTACCTCTGCGCCAGTATGGAGTTCCTGCTCACGGTGGCTGATGTTTTTCTGAAAGCCATGAATCAGGGCTTTTCCAGCCAGCCCAAGAGCAGCAAACCAGCATCCCCTTCTATCAAAGACTCTGGTAATTTTGTTAATAATCTCCTCATAAATGTGATTAATTTGTTAAGAATTATCCAGGAAACAACCGGAGAAGGCATCATTCATCAACATTTTTATTATCAGGGTTTCCACAGGGTCTTAATAATTCTAAAATCTAAATATCAAAGTTTTAGGCCTTCAAAAGTCTTAGGTTTGCTGTTCTAGGTGTTAAATAATTTTAAACCGGTCCTAATTGTCCAAATAGTCCAAATATAATTCCCTGTCATACGACTACAAATGTAAAGGAACATCAAAAAGCCGATCAGCTTTGTTATTGGCGCAAATCTCTTTTAGATTGTGCCACAATTACAATGCTTATATATTAAAAGCTATTTTCAATGCATTGAATACATTGTGAGGTTTTCCAACATGTTCCACAGCAGCATCTGCTCAGCCTTCGGTGGCGAAGACTGAGATGAAAGTGATTGTGAGGAACCCCGAGATCGTGTTCGTGGCTGACCTGAGCCGCGCCGATGCTCCGGCCCTCGTAATGACCACGCAGTGTGAGCTGCTGATGAGCAGTGACTCTTCTGCTCAGTGCATGACAGCCGGCATCAAAGACTTGAAGGTTGTAGCATGTCCGTTCGTGCGTGGAGAAGATGAGACCAACAACACCACAGTGCTGCAACCGTGCCAGGTGTTCTTCAAGCAATCGCAGTCACCTTCTGAGCCTCAAAATATAGAGCTTTCTATAAACTCTCTCACCCTGAAGGTAAAATCGGGTTCTTCAGGAAGTGCATTTAATCACTTTATCTTCAACTTGGCTCCATCAAATCTGATCACCTTTTCACTCCTAGGTGTCACCTATCATCATAAACACAGTCATCACTATCCAGTCAGCGCTCACCCCTGCAGCCGAGACCCCTGAAGAACTGGAGAGCCCGGTGCCTCCGGACCTGTGGGAGCGCAGGGACTGGCGGGATCTCAAACTCTGGTTCCTGGAGGAAGATGGAGAGGAAGACTCCAAGTCTGTGGCTCCGCTTATCCCTCAGGGTGAATCACTCCAGCTTCACATTGCTTCCATTTGCCTGACTCTAGAGGCAGGTGTGGGTCATCGCACTGTGCCCATGCTGCTTGCCAAATCATCTTTTCATGGAGATGTGAAGAACTGGAGCACCCTGATCAACCTGCAGTGCCACCTCAACATGGAGGTTTAGTACAAAACAAATTGATTTTGAATAATCAGCTTTTGATATTATTTGAACGTGTACCGAAACCTTTCATCTCCGTTTGAAAATAGCTTTAAATGTTTGCTTATGCGCCTGTGTTTTAGGTCAATTACTATAACGAGATCTTGGGAGTGTGGGAGCCACTTTTAGAGCCACTTGAAGATGAAGCTAAAGACGGTTTCCGACCATGGAGACTGGAACTGAAGGTCACATTTTAATACATTTTCTTTAGCTAAACCCTCTAAGCAATATATATATATATATATATATATATATATATATATATATATATATATATATATATATATATATATATATTATATTATATTATATACATATATATTTCCTTAAACACAGATGAAGAAAAAGTCAATGAAGCGGTCCGGGATTTCCGATGAAGTGGACTACATTGTTCCAGACTACAAGACCGTAATCAGCATCAATAGCAAAGACCAGCTGAACATTACTCTTTCCAAATGTGGCCTGAACATGCTCAGTAATTTAGGAACGGTACGAGCACTTTTCATGATTTGTTCGAATTAGAACCCGGTGTGGTGAAAGGTTTTTCTCAAAGCACTTCTGATGAGTTTATTTTATTTTTTAATCCCAGGCGTTTGCAGAAGCTGCCAAGCAGACAGCAGAGTGTTTCCAAAAGGACCAGGCTCCATTCGTGGTGAAGAACCTATTAGGTTTACCTGTTTCTGTTCAGTTCAGTGACGTGTTTAAACCTATAGGGAAGAAGTGTAAAGACCATGTGGTGGAGCTGCAGGACGGAGAGTGTTTAAACATGGACTACACCCTCGCCGCTGCTGACGCTGATCAGTTCTCAGCTATGACCAGCCTAAGCAGCAGAAACTATATTCAGCCAAGTAAGAAAATGTGTATTACATCTAGGGTTGCAAAGGTAAAAATTTAGGATTAGGAGTTGGGAATTATTGGAATTTTAACTAGGATTTTATGGGAATAATTAGAAATTTTGGGAAAAGTATATAAACTGTATCATATACAAGCATAAGGATAAACACTTTAATAAGAAACTGATATGCATGCAAAATAATACAGATTTAAAAAATGGCGTTTTTGATTTCAATTGTTAGTATAATTTTTCATCAATTATGTTATGGAGAAATGCGCAGTGCATGTAGGGGGTGTGGCCTCAGTAAACCTGCAGTATGTGTGCTGTGTGCAGGTAGAAATTAATCTGAAATCGCATTTAATCTGGTTGTTTTGACCAGAATTATCCTGCAAGATTTTATTTTCCAAATACATTTTAATTCCCTGTTACAGGCGAACCTGCAATTTAGTAAATTCCCAGTTTATTTCTGTTAATTCCCATGCAGAGATTCCAGTCTTGAAAATTCCAGAGATTTTGCAACACTAATCACATTTTGTTTAGTACTTGAATGCTCAGTAGTACATAAAATAAAAAAACTAATTAAATAAATGAGCTGTATTTTCTGAAAAGTAAATAAATTATAAGATGGTCCATACACTTGCAAATACGACTATTAACTAGATGCCCAAATGTCCTGATTGGATGTTTTCCAGCTCCTGTCGGCCACACGTCAGCCAGCGTCATCCCGCTAATCAAAGTGGGCCGAGGCATATACAGCGTCATGCACCTGAAGTCTGGAGTCACGCGCTTCTTCGTGTGGCAGATTTACTCCAACGAGGGCAGCAAGTTTGTCAAGATCCGGTCACCATTCCTGGTATCTGACATCTACTCAATGTGATGAGAAAACCATGTACAAGCTGTAGATTTTAAGTTTTCATAGACTACTTGATTTCATATTGAACTTTTCTCCTGTGTCCAGATTATTAATCACTTTTCACTGCCATTCCGGGTGTTCGAGGGCTCCACATGTCTGGGCATCTCTTCCCCCACTGAGGAGTTCTGCGTGCCTCTCGGCTCCTACAAGTATAATACGCATTAATATTTGCATGTCAGATGCCTGTAGCATCTTCTGTTTATGGAAACACTGAAGAGGAATAATGTTACAATAGAAATATAGACTTGTCCCATCCTCGTTTATATTTTGTACATCTTCTATGAATGCTTCTGATAATGCCCATTACGTTGTGTTCTTGAATTTTGTCCCTATTAGAATGTATGCAATTATATATAAATATTAGTTTATTCAGTTGCCTTGGTGCACTCATAGCTGTGATGTTCTCACAGATCAGAACTTACCCTGCAGCCTATAATTGAAGGAGACGAGCAGTACGAGCACTCCGAGAGCTTCAGCTACGAAAATCTCATTCTGAAACCTGACGGATGCGTGGAGAAGACATGCCCTCGCCGTGACGACGCTGCTCACATATTCAAGGTTAACATGGTTCCCGTTCAGGACACTGTGATGCTTAATAGCACTCAGGAAGAATTTGACCAACCGTTTGCCCTCCATCTATGGCCGCCCGTTCTTCTCCGGAATCTGCTGCCATACTCGATCACCTACTCGTTAATGGTATCTATTGGCTTGCTAAAACCGTATACTGATGTCATTTATGCTGCTTTAATTAGTTAAAAGGTTAAATGACTAAGTTATGGAAAAACTAAATAAAATTAAAGTGGCTGAGAAGTAAAATTTCCAAATTTTAGGAAAACCTTGTTATGTGTTACAGTTGGTAATATCCTAACACAACATCTTGCATGTTTTCGAAAGGTTAGCGGAAGCCCTGCCCCAACCATGCTGAAGGAAGGCCACTCTTCCCAGCTCCACACGGCCATCATTGACCACTCAAGTCTGCAGTTAAAACTCCTCGGTTACCTCCAGCAGGACTGGGAGGCCCAATACCACCTCAGCTCCGACCACGAAGAGATCAGTTTCATCACATTCCACTCCTGCCACTCGGACGATGAGGTAGACGGAGAGGCCACAAAGGCCGAGCTCGATATAGCCGTTCACGTGAAAAAGGAGGTGGGCCAAGTAGTGGTAGCCATTCATTCTCCTTATTGGATGGTGAACAAGACGGGCAGATTGCTGCAGTATAAAGCCGATGACATCCACCGCAAACACCCCAAAGATTACGACATGCCCCTGCTGTTTTCTTTTAAACCACGCAACTTTCTGCAGAATAACAAGGTCACAGGATGAACACAGACACAATGAAACATAAATGCAGATTTCTGGATCTATTCTAAAACTGAGCTCTTCTCCTTTCCCCAGGTCCGCCTGATGATTTCAGACAGCGAGCTATCAGACGACTTTTCCATAGACACAGTCGGTAGTTATGGGGACGTCAAATGTAAAGGAAGGGCCAAAGATTACCTAGTGAGTGATTATTTTAAATAGTGTACATGCACATTCTGGAAAAGTATGGAATTTGCTTCGGGTGAATTCCAGGTCTGGATTAGTACTAGGGGGTCGTGTTTCCATACAATTATGTGTTTCCATACAATAGCCCTATTCAGTATTCTAAAATATAAATTAAATATAATTAATATTATATTTCTAAACCAAAGGCTATGCCCACAGTGTTTTATATATATATATATATGTGTGTGTGTGTGTGTGTGTGTGTGTGTGTGTGTGTGTGTGTGTGTGTGTGTGTGTGTGTATATATGTATATGTAAAGTATTTTAGTCTTTATGCCTCATAGTACAGTAAACTAATACAGACATGCTTTCAGGTTGGAGTAAAGATCGACACGAGCAGTTTCAGTCTGACGCGCCTGGTGACGTTCCTGCCCTTCTACATGCTCGTGAACAAAACAAAGTATGTCATCCATGTATGCGAAGAGGGACAGGAAGACTGGACTGAGGCAAAACCCGGAGAGGTCAGCACTCATGTTGAGTCTTGTATTGGTTCAATGAGCTGTAAAAGCGTGATATATTCCCTCAATTAGCATATAATTGTTTTCACACCTAATCAGTGAAAAGGCTAGCGTTTCGATATTTTATCCTGTATTTACTTTAACAGTGTGGTTAAACCGCAAAAGACTTTTCACTACAAAATCCTTTTAATATCGCTGGTATTCACAGGGTTATTTTTTATGATCGGACATCAAATGTGAATTTTGTTCTTTAGATAGTAATCGAATAGAGAATTTGATATCAATAGCTCTCAATAATAATTTGTTTGAATCGAAAACAATTCTTTCACAGACCGCCACTCCATTCTGGCCAGAGAGAGATTCTAAGGAGCTCAGAGTGAAGGTGGATGGCTGCAAGACCACTGCTCAGGCCATCGCTTTCCATCAACCTGAGAACTGCCTTCTACTTCACCTTAACAACACTGTAAGTTAAAGTAAAAAACAAAACAAAACAAACCTCTCCCTAAATGCACTTTAATAGAAAACGACTCTTAGTAATGAGTGTTGTGGTTTCTTTTTGTGGGTTCCAGCTGGGGGGCATCATTGTTGACGTGAACCTGACTGAGCATTCGGCCGTAATTCGGTTCTCCGATTACCATGACGGTGCAGCTCCTTTTCTTATCATCAACCACACCAAGGAAAACACACTGCAGTTCCACCAGAGGTGAGGAATTAAACTGAACCAGACTAATGGAAGAAACTATTTGTATTTTTAGAACAAATACATATTTTTATTTTACTGTAGATTTATACAGAAATGAGTGACCCTCTTATTTACCCTTCTTACTAGTATCACTCAGTCTGGTGCATCACAGAAGTATTTATACAGTGGCTATAAGACAAACACACTTGTGTTAATGCTTCAATAATACAACAAAAATATTAATAATAGTTCTTGCTAATACTAGTAGGGTTGCAAAATTATGGGAATTTTCAAGACTGGAAGCTTTCAATGGGAATTAATAGGAACAAACTGGGAATGTATTGAATTGCAGGTTATAGCAAGGATTTTACATGTACCGTATTTTCCGGACTATAAGCCGCTACTTTTTTCCCACGCTTTGAACCCCGCGGTTTAAACAATAAAGCAGCTAATTTATGGATTTTTCCTGGGTTTTTCCCAGTTTCAAAACTGAGACCCAAAACATTAGACCAATGAAATTGTGGATCGGGTTCAGGTGAACCAATGAAACTCTTTATATTAAATCAGACGAGCTCCCACTGAATCAGACCGCACCACATCATAAATATAGATGAGGTTCCTCTGACGTTTGACCTGCCGCACACTCACTAACTCCAGTTGCAACAGAAATTATATAAGCACAGACAGGTTTCCAAAACTCGTGCTTTTTTATTTTTTTAGGCAACAGCATTACGGGTTAGTCAAAGAAACTTAGAACTGAGCATCAGAAAATAATAAGGACATATTCCTCGGTCTTGCACACATGCAGTAATAACGGAAAAATGCGGCGGCAGGCTATTCCCAAAATACCGCTCTGCTTTTAAAGGAGCCACAACATATTTCACCCGTTACACCGTGTAGACACCTGCAGCTTATAGACAAGTGCGGCTTATTTATGTTCAAAATAAAAATCTTTGTAAAATTCAGTGGGTGTGGATTATATATGCGCTTTATAGTCCGGAAATTACGGTAGTTAGGGGAAAAAATCTTGCATAAATTTACATTTAAAACCTCCTTGTGCTGTGTGAAAGCTATCGTGCAATGAAATGATACTAACAATTAAGTAAAAAATGTGAAAAATATAATACATCGCCAAATTTCTAACTCCAATCGATTCCCAACTTGGAATATTTCCCAAATTCCCCAGATGAAGTTCCTACGGAAGGTTTCACGAAATTTTCCACCCCTTTGCAACCCAAATATACTAATATTGCTATGAATGTGTCCCTGCTTTATAACAATATTGCGCACCCGTATACTTCTAACTACTGTGTTTTGTGTCCCAACTGTAATTCAGCATAATACAGGGTGATGGATTTGTGCAGTAGGATCTGCATGCCTAAATAAATGTCTAATAAAAGTCTTAACACACTTTTTTTTTTTTAACTCATTCTTCCCTTTGCTCTTTAATGAAACTAACAGTACATAATAATGTGCTGGATTTGTTTCCTCTGTTTATTTTTTGTTTAGTTTTAAGTTTGTTTGCCTTACAGGTCTGTTAACTGTTTGTTAAATGTTTTTTGTCCCCTTGCCACATGTTCAGCTGCAAGGAACGTAGACCCTCTACTTTGGTTCCTGAGGGAACCTTTGTTCGGGGGGAGGACAGAGAGTCCAGCTGGTATACAAACACATACATTTACATGGCAACAGAACTGCACTTTAAGAGTGTTAAGCCTCTGTTATATAAAATGTCCATCAGGCTACGCAATATTTTTATATTCCTGTTTAACTTTGCATTTATACGGTATAATTGGTAAATAAAAAAAAAAAATGTTCTGCTTTGCTTTTACCGTTACAGCTTTTAGATGTATGCTGGTGCTGTGAAATAAATGATCTGCTTTCATTTCCTTCTTTCTACACAGCATGTTTTTCTCTTCGTCCTTAACGTTTCCACTTCAAAATGAGAAATGTGATTGACTTAAATCCTGCCACTTCCTAGATTGATTTTCTGAGATCATTTATGTTCTCCGATTGTATTGCGGCTGGGTGATATGACAATATAAGTTTCATGATAAATGACATCATATCTTTTTTGATGAATTACATTGACACCTTTGCTGTAGATACCAGTGTCTGATTGGATGTTAAATATATTCGTATTTATTCGTGAATTGTATTTTTTTCTAGACATTAACTAAAACATTGCCGGGTATGCTGATAAAACAAAATGATGCAGCATAATAAACATGCAAATTTGCAGTATCATAGATTATTATTTATTATGATATTATATTTTTGTTGTATCATCCAGCCTTTCGTTGTGTACACAGCATGTCTTTCCAGCGCAAGGTGAACTTTCTGTCCTCTATGACAGTAAGACTGCTCAGACCTTCTCTCTCTAAAGGATCGTACTCTCATCTATGCTGGATGATTTTTCACTCCGTAGGCTGCATAGTTGCTGTAGTGTTTTGCTCAGTGATCTCTTTAAGTGCAAACGAACTCCAGCAAAGCAGAAACAGCATTCACCCAAACTCCCAAGACATTGCGTTTTACGTTCCGCATAGAAATGGTATGGTGTTTGGTCATATGTGCTGATTCTAACATACTGCTTGTTTCGCTCTGTTAGCTCTCAGAAGCTGGAGAAGGACAAGCTAGGTCCAGGCCAGGCTGTCTACTATACATGGGCCGAGCCCACAGGATCCAGAGTTCTCAGATGGGAATGGGGAGATTACAGTGGTGAGCTAAAGAATGAGAAGGTGAGGTATACTAGCATCTGAATTTGGACATGGTGTCTTGAGAGAACAAAGGGTGTTTTTTGTATTTATTTTTTTTATTAGCATGAAATCTAGAAAAAGTTCAAATTAGAAAAACAACAGGTTGCTAATTATTTAACGCCTTCTCTGTGTGTGTGTGTGTGTGTGTGTGTGTGTGTGTGTGTGTGTGTGTGTGTGTGTAGGACCTGCTGAACGATATAAACGGTGAAAAAAAACTGTTCGTCATCTCCTTTTATGAAGGCCTTCAGCGGGTGGCGTTGTTCACCAACGAGGAGCGTGTCTTCAAGCTGCTATGTGAGAGCGAGAGGGTTGAGCTCGCCGAACAGGAAATTAGCCTCTCACTTCAGGATATGGGCATCTCATTAGTCAACAACAGCACCAGCCAGGAGGTGGCCTATATTGGTATTAGCAGGTAGTGTAATGTAGGGCTGGATGGTATAGAAAACTCTACTTTATACTGCTGAAGTATGTATAATAAAACCTTATGTAACTTATATGCAGCTTCATATCATATATAATTCCATAAGATTGTCTAGAAAGTTTTAAATTGTTATATTGCTATGTAGTATCTTTCTGATCAATACAATCGATGCATCGTTAACTTTTATGCCGAAGCACTGAAGCATTGCATGCAATAGAGGGCTCCAAAATTGCACACTGTTCATATTAAATGTCAGTAATTATGCGACTTAAAAATTTGCACTTTTCCAATTAGACGCATGATGTAAGAAAATAACATGTATGGATCATGGATAAATAGGAAATATACTACTGTTTATGCACGTAGCTCTGACGTGGTGTGGGAGACCAAGCCGAAGAAAAAGAGGCGCTGGAAGGTTTTAAGCGGGAAAGACGCCGAGATGTTAGAGCAAGCCTACAAAACGTACACAGAGAGCAACCCAGTGGATCACTGCATCCTAGACATGGAGAACGGCTACCAGGTTACAAATCACACTGATTCTATCAAAAATAGTGTATAATGTGTGTCCTGCATGGAAACTGAACCCTGATATCGTACCAGGTGTTTCCATTTTATTTATTTATTTGGCTGACTCGTTCTTTCTCGCTCTCTTTTTCTCTCAGGTGATTTTGACTCCTAACGGTTCAGACATGAAAATGCTGCAGCCTTATGATGCGCCTCTCCGAAGAAACTACCTTCCAGCTCTGAAGGTTGAGTACAGCGTCTCGGCCAGACAGAAGGCATACCGTGTGCAGATTAACAGGGTTCAGGTTCGTCTGTCACACACGGACCTCACAACACGTAGTATACTCGCTTGCATGCTTTGCTTCTTTCTTTAAAAGTCTTATATTTGACTTACTGAAACCTGTAGAAACCCTGCTTACAAAGGTTAAACGTTTTTTTTTTTTTTTGTGCAGATCCAGAATCAGCTTTCTGGAGCCATTTTCCCTTTCGTGTTCTACCCAATCAAACCTCCCAAATCAGTCAGAATGGACTCAGGTCAGCGATGTAACATTTATATAAAGTGAATACGATTATCACGGAGCTGCTGTATGACCGGAAAGTCATTCTGTCTTTTACAGAGGCAAAACCGTTCATCGATCTCAGCCTCATCACGAGAGCAGCAGGACACTCGGACATCCTACGCATCAAGTATATTCCTGTTTTTTTTGTTTTGTTTTTTATTCCACCTTCAACCTGAAGTATGATTCTAACTCATCAGTGCCATTGTACTTACAGGTATTTTAAGGTGTTGATTCAGGAAATGGACTTACGTTTGGACTTAGGGTTCCTGTACGCCATTTTGGATCTGTTCACTGCCGAGAACGCTGTCGCAGTCACCACAGAACAGGAAGTAATATAAACTCGCACTAATGCAACACAATTTTTAATAACGGCCTCTGATTTAGCGGTCCTCTGGTGAGGTGAATGCACAGCCAAAGAGATGTGTTGGAAGAGTTTTTTGGTCTCACTGTTTATGCAGTTTACTCTTTCTGTGTGTGTGTGTGTGTGTGTGTGTGTGTGTGTGTGTGTGTGTGTGTGTGTGTGTTCAGGTGGAGTTGTTTGAGAAGGACATTGAGTATTTAAAGACCGGCTTGAACCACGTTTCTGCCACAGACACTTCCCCCATCAGTCTTTATGAGTACTTCCACATCACCCCCATTAAGGTATGGCACCTGGTATTTGTCTATCCATTTGTGTATTAGGCCTCGGGGGCGGTTGGCAAATTACCAAATTTATAGTGCCACATTACAGCTTTCCTATGTTAATAATTTCTTTTATTTTTTACATGTGCCGGGGAAAATCGTGATTATACTGTATATTATATTATATACATGAACATATATATACATGAGAAAGGTGGTAGATAAGTGGTTAAGATTTTGAACTTCTGATCAGAAGGTCATGATTACAAATTTCAGCACCACCAAGCTCCCACTTCTGGGCCCTTTAACAAAGATCTTAACTCTCATTTATTCAGGTGTATAAATTATTGTAAGTCGTTCTAAAAAAAAGCCCCACTTTGTGGATGACATTTTATGCTTGATGAATCCAATTCTCTGTCTCAATTTGCTAAATGATTTTAATATGGCAATTTATAATGGTAATTACTATGATTAAGTTATGACAATAGTGTTTGGTTTCTTTAGCTCCATCTGAGCTTCTCTCTGAGTTCTGGAGGTGAGGATGGGAACAAGGAGAAAAGAGAGTCTGAGATGATTCCTGTGCAATCCCTCAACCTGCTGCTGAAGAGTATCGGCGCAACGCTGACCGACGTCCAGGACGTCGTCTTCAAGTAATCGCTTTCACTCCGCGTTCTGCGGTTTCACTAGAGCAAATCTCACGAACGATACCATTTTTATGACGTTTTAATTTACTGCTGCATTCAGGCGTAGGTAAAGAAACATGACATTCAAGTGTTCCTGTGTTATAAAACTAATGGTGCAAGGGAAGAGAAATGGTAAATCAGTGGTTAAGACGTTAGACTTGAGTTTAGTTCCCAGAACTATCAAGTTCCCACAGCTGGGCTCTTGAGCAAGGAAACCCTTAACTGCTCAGTTAATCAAGATTATTGCTCTGGATAAGGGTGTCTGAAAAAACAACAGTGGTAAAAATTTGAATCAGGATATTCAGTGGGTCTGCCCAAATTTTCTATGAACCAGGTGTTATTTGAATATTATGTGTTACCTGGATTCATTTGTATGCAGGAGATATATAGAACAGTCAAAGTGTATGAGTGTGTGTCTGCTACACTACCACTCTCGTCCATCTGTGTTGGCTGTGGTTTAAACTTCCTTATTCTCTTTCACACTTGCCCCATCTTTAAACAGTATTTCCTACTGTATTACAGTGTGGTTAGTTTAGGATTTCACACATGGTCATGCAACCACACACCAGGGATTTATTTTTTGCAGTGATGCTAATGCTGCCCCCTGGTGTTTGTTTAAATAAAGCAGACTTTATACTGAATAATAAAAGTTGACGGATCGTAGTAGTTGGATCGGTACTTGCCGATAATGATTAATCAAACGATAGATTTAAAAAAAAAAAAAACACCATGTAAAATAGTATTGAATTTTATTACAAAAAATTTAATACAAATACTGAATCATAAAAATGTTCTAAATAAAATGAACGTGAATAATTATATGAATAAATATTGAGGAAAACAAGACATGCAGTCGAATGGAAACAAAAAGTAACACTCCAAATAAATCAAAACAGCTCCACCCAAAATTAAAAAAAAAGACACAAGTAAACAGCATGTGGCATCAGTGATTCACCTCTAGAGGCCACTCTGGTACTGTATAATGCAACCTGGAAAAACTATCAATATGTTTTCAAGACATATTTATTAGTAACAACAATGAATATAGTAGAAAATGTAATCTGGACCTGCTGATGAAGCTCAGGATTTTAAGATTTTATAAGAGTGTATGTGTTATTCCAGGCTGGCGTTCTTTGAGCTGACATTCCAGTTCCGCACCACGCAGCAGCTCCAGTGGGAGGTTATCCGCCATTACTCCAAACAGGTCACCCTTAACCTCCTATTTTCAACATTTCCAACACGTTATTATGTGCATTTCTCATCTGGTTTGTGTGTGTTCTATAGGCCATCAAGCAA